>NC_079202.1:36593042-36893042 GCF_026745355.1 Beta vulgaris subsp. vulgaris | reverse complement strand
TAGGCAGCTACAAGCAATGGGGTATAACATGAGTGCGCCCAGAGCTAATGATGTTATGGCTACTAATGGACTTGCTGTGGCTGTTTATACAATGAGTTGTGTGCTCTTGCTTGTAATGTGGGCATTGGTGGCTGCGATTCCTTGCCAAGACCGTGGTTTGCAAACCCATATTTCGATCCCTAAGCAGTATATTTGGGGACCCCCGGTTTCCTCGATTCATGAGAGGATCTTGGAGGAGAGTAAGAAAAAAGAGAGGAAAAATGCTTGTGGCTTGTTGAAGGAGATTTATCAGACCGAGAAATGGACTCGACAAATGAATGAATTGTTGGATTCTTTGCAATTCCCATTGTCAGAGGAGAAGGAGGCTGAGGTTAGGCAACGAGTTGAGGAGCTTAAGCAGGTTTTCGCGACTTTGAAGGATGGTTTGTGTCCTTTGGAGAGGCAGGTTAGGGAGGTTTTTCATCGGATTGTGAGGAGTCGTACTGAAGGGCTTGATTCGTTGAGTCGTGCAGGCAGTTCTGAATGATATTCGAGTGCATTGGATAGTTGGATTAAATTTGGGTGTTGGGGTTTTTGTTTTCTAATTTCAGGTTATCGGTATGCAAAATTGATGAATATTGATGCTGTTATGCCAAAAAAGTTGATGATAAATTGATAAGAGAAGGAAAGTTGCATTGTATTTAGGATTGTGATCATTATCAAATGTGTTTTGTGTAAAGAAAAGTTTTATGGTGTTGATGGGTTGGATCTTCTTGGTCCATGCAGCTGCTGTTGCTGCTTAGTCTGTCAGGATCCTGTTGTGCTGTAATCCAGAGTTTCAGATAAGGTTTTTGCTTCTGGGTTGTAGCTGAACAAATTCTCTTTCTTTCTAATTTTTTTTGTTAGTGTCTTTTAAAAAAAATGTATTTAGGATTTCCTTTATCTTGGGTCTATGAATACATATTTTCTGTAAGAAGAAACCAAAATATATGAAAACAAAAAAAATCAAAAGGAAAAATGAGAATATTGAGACTTAATTTAGTGAATCTCTTAGCAGAGTTCAATGGTAAGATTTCTGATTGTATCATGTACTTGAGACATGAGTTCAGTATGCAGGCTGTTAACTCTAAGTTCAAATTCCATGCATCAAGTGATCAAGTAGTACGTTATCTAGTTGGTTGTTTTTGCGCAATAATTGCTTATTTCAATATTTCATGGCTGGATGAACGGCATTTTGGAGTTTTACTGTGTGCCTTGCTTGAGGTTTTAGGTACATGTTTGATTCATAGTTTAATACCGACTACGGGTCTCTTGTAGGTATATGTTCAATTCACACCAACCACAGACTTAGAAATCAGGACTCTTTTTAACCTTTTTCCCAATATATAAAGGCCTGACCCAAGTTTAAAACTGAACTAGTGAGTATCTCGGGCGATGCTTCGGGCTATTATTTTTCATAACTTTTTTTGTCAGGTAAGGAAAAATTGACGTAAGGACTTGATAAGTAATTACATGATTTTTGAAAAAATGAACTCTTAAAAGTTTGGAGATGAAAGCAATAACTTTAACTTTCTACAAGGAATTGAAATAAGAGTTTATGTCTATAATAGTCTCTTGTTGTTAACATAAAAAACTTAGCTATCTAATTACTTGTGCAAATTTTTTAATGTGATATATTAATAAGATATTATGGTATTTTATTTTGAAATACTAAATGGTGGTGTTATGTTGGATTAATGGTTAAACTTTTACTTTTCATTTCACATATCACGTGATTGATTTCTTGTAATTACACGCTATTATTTTTTAAATTGAGGGTTTGACTTGGAATATTGCATTAGAACCTTAGAGAAGAGTGTCACACAACACACAAATTATTTTATGAACGTATTTTAATATATTTAAAATTGAATTTACCTGCTAGAGGTTCTGACTTCTGAGTATACTAGTTTTACACTATCAATTTTATTAATAAACATTTAATTTTGTGCTGATTGGAGTACACCTAGTAAGCTGTACTAGGTCAAATTTGCTTGCCCTCATCTCTGCATGGTTTTTGTCATTATCGAGCATAATTGGCTGTATCTCTTATTTTTTTGACTTTTGAGTTCTGAATACTTTATGTATAGGGTGTTCACATTTGGTCTATACAACTATACAAGACGTGAAGACAACAATGTTCATATTTATAGCTCTGTTTCTTCTTTTTGATCCCATTCTTCTTCTTGATTCTTTTCTTCTTGATTCTTGAATGTGACTTCTACTACTAATAGTCCAAAATACTAATATTGTTTATCTTCTAAAATACTAATATTGTTTATCTAATTTTTAATATAAGTAACATAATTGTTGTTAATTACTCTCTCCATCCTTAAATAGAGTTTCTATTTTTAATTTTGGCAATATTCGTAAGTAAGGAAAATCCTCTAATTATTTTCAATATATAAAAAAAATAGTTATGTAGGGTCTTGTTTGATAATCTCATTATATACATCACGAAATCAAACTTCTATAATTTTTAGGAATGATTAATTCTAATAATACGACTTTTTATTTTTTGATAAATCAACCTTCTTATTCCTAAATAATGCAACCTTTGTACCCTATATACATCTAGTGAGTCAAAATATCTTGAAATCGTCTAAAGCATTAACGGTTTACCATAGAATTAGGGATATAGAGGCAAGGGAAGGAAAAATGGACGAGTTGGGAATTAATTGTCAACATGTCAAAGCCTATTGGAGGAAATATCTCCAAAAGGTTGCATTATTCAAAAATAAATGAAAGGTTCACTTATTAAAAATTATTGATGAAAGATTGTATTATTAGAATAAATTATTCCTAATTTTACTATTATATAACTAAAGCTATTAATGATACAAAATATGCATTGTCAAACGTGGAAAGGAGAGATGAAAAGTCTACTTATTGACGGAGGGAGTAGCTTTTATGTGTGTAATCTTTAAACAAACCTATAGACTAGGTACGTGAGCTTACAATAATAATACTTATATTATCAAATTACTACCTGCAATGTTTCTTGAGTAGGACGTTTGATTTATTTAATAATTTTTTAAAAAAAAATTTAAGTTTTCATAAACTTTTTGTTATAAATAATTAGAAATTTAATAGTTATAATTATGAATAGATGAGATATACGTTTATAGTGTTATAATTAAAAAGAGTGGATGAAATATTCATGAACCGGTTAGATAGCGTACAAAAATAAATTGGAGTCACTTAAAAAAATACTTTACTATATAGATAGGGGAATATTTTAATGAGTTATAGTTACCAAATAAAAAAATATACTCCCCTGCTCTTTTAAAGATGTAATATTTGACTTTTCACACTTGTCGAGACATAATTTTGATCTACAATGTCTCTAATTTTATAAATGTAAAAATTATAATAAATATATATTGAAAAGTGAATATCAAGACGAATCCAACAAAATTCCACATGAGACATAAATAACTATTGATGATAAAGAAAGATGGGTGAATAATAGTCAAAATCAATGTGCTATATTAAAAAAAGGAGGGAATAGGAGAAAGTATACTCCCATATCCGGTATGGGGAAACTTTTCCCATACCATTTACTTGATATGATTAGATGTAGTCTAGATATGATTAGATAGCTAACTGATATGATAAGATATTGTTAGGATATGATATACAATTTCAACTAACAAGCCCCAAAAAAAATATATGAAAAACAAAAAATTTATAATTTTTTAATATTACTTTATTATAAAAATTACATAAATGCCATGATATTGGCCCATACCCGATATAAGATATCATTGCTGAGGGAATAATAGGTTGAAGAGATCCATTTGTAAAAATGTAGGAAGTAAAAAATAAAAAATCGTAGTAGCCTCGGCTGAGTGCTGACAATTTTTGTGCTCATGTGGCTTATGACAAAGCTTGAAGAACAGGAATTCTTATTCTAGTGGCTGAAATCTGGGACACACATAAAATCAATTGATTTACGTGAGAAAGAGTGACGCCAGGCTGGTGTTTGGAATAGCTGTCTCTCTACAAGCAGACAAGATATTTCATTGTTAGTAATTTAGTATGCTAGTTAACCTAATTACCTAACCAAAGAGTATAACTCTATGTTAAGTTTAGCTAATCCCCACTTTCTGGCTCTTTAATTGCTCTTGGCAGTCCGGATTAAGCGTATTATTTCATCTTGAATTCATTAAAAACTTGACAAAAGAAGAAAACTGACTAAGGTGTCAAATTGGGTCACTAGATTGGTGGGTTTGAGTTAATCTAACCTGGATCGGAATAATCTGGATGAGAGGAGACATGCGTTGGATCTGGGTGAGTTTAGGTGGCCTTGGGACGGGTCCAACTGGGTGAGTGAACTCTCGTAACTGGATCAGGTGGGGTTGGATAGTGGGGTTGGATCGACTAGTGATTGGGTTGGACGAATTTGGGTCGGAATGGAATAAGATGGAGTCTCCCCAAATCGCTCTCATAATTACATGGGTCGGCTCTAGTCGGCGCCGGATGAACTTGGGGCTGGACAATCCAACTCTAAGAAGGAATTGGCTCAATCTGGCGCCGTATGGACTTGGGTTGGCTAAAGTCGACGCCAAATGGACTTGGGTTGGCTCAAACTGGCTCTCGGAAGGATTTGGGTCGCCTCAAGTCGGCATCGGGTGGAGTTGGTTGGCTTCAAATGGCTTCTGAAATAAGTTGGGAGGCATTAGGTGTAGTTGGTTTGGCTCGAGCCGTCCTTAGGGTGCACTAGCCACTTGGGTCTGCTCAAGTCAAGCCGACTCTCGAAAGGAATTGGGTCGGATTAGAACTCCATTAGACCTAGGTTGCTTATGTACCGGGCTTTAGTTCGTATATTGTCGCAAATAGTTTATATACATTATAGATTTTGTTAAAGAATTATGGATAAATTCATAAAATGCAATTATAATTTTTTTAATATATATCAATCAGAAGTTATAAAAACTAACATATGATAATACAATATACATTGTCTACTTATATAGTTATATTACTAATTTTAAAAGTTACTAAAAGAAGACAGAGTAAGACATTATTGACTTAACTTACCTTATATTATTGGTTAAAGCCTAAAAGCTATTGGAATACTCACTTATTGCATATCTGCATTAATACATATACATAAAAGATTTAAACTTTAAACTAATTAATCATTATTGAATAATGAATAATAATAATAATGATAATAATAATAACAATCAATTAAATTAAGATTATTGTTTTGACTTTGGAGTTTGGACATTTGATAATCGAGATAAAATACTTTTGGTTCTTCACTTGTTTGTGAACACAGAGCACTTAAAAAAACAAGAACCATAATCTATAAGAGTAGAAGTCCATACTCCATACTGATTAATGATTAGACTATTATAGTTATTTAACTTAGTCATTTAGTTAATTAGTATCTTATTCACTCTCACTCCATAGTTATTAAAGATGAGTTTCATTAAAGAATTAGAAATTAGGAAACGATAATATGAGATTAGAATATAATAATATGTAAAATTGAAGACTAAAGTATGATTGTATGAACATGGAGACATGAAGTGATAAAGTATAAACTTATGTTATTATAAACAGGAAAGCATGAGAAGTATTAGTTTGTTGGAACTTATAAAATTGTACATTAATAGTGATTAATGAATACTTATTAATGATTAATACATGTACGATGAAACCAAATAGGTCAAATGACTCGGATCAATAATTTTGTCTTAATCAGTATTCACTAAGACACTAACTTCACAAAATTGTTACTTTATTACTTGTAATTGATAGTTAACTAGTTTGGTACTAAGTAGTAAGTAGTAGAAAAGTAACTAGTTAACTACTAACTATTAAGTACAAAAATACTAAAATACAAATACTAAATAACAAATACAAAATAAAAAATAACTAATAAAGGGATAACATGTTCCGATGTTCGCAAACATAATGTCGTATTTATAATTTTTGAAGATTTCAATAAGTCTATAATAAGGAGTTTATAATAGTAGAATTAGAAAATAGAAATTTAGAATTCTCAAATCAAAATAGTATGAAAATTAAAGGTTATTGATTTGAGAAAGATGTAAATACAACCATTGATTAAAATAGCAAGGTAAGCAATCCATGTGCTTCTAACTCAATGCTCATTTATGATCTAAAATTGAATGTCATGGATTGAAGGAGAAAATCTTAACACTTTTATTAGGGAAATAGCAAATCACAACGTAACCGTTGCCCTTCATTTACTCAATCTCCTCTATTTCTCTTATGGAAAAAAAGTCAAGGGGAGAGCTTAACCCTTAATAGTACGGAGTCGCGTCCGTACTTCGTCTTCTAATTGAAGATTGGTTTGGTTTGGACAAGTCTTTCCATTGCCTATTAAATCTAAATTTAATTAACGTATTAGTTGTGGAGTCAAGTTCAGTTTAGTCAGACTGTTATGTTTTTATATTATTATTTATCTCTGCTTTAATGCTTACTAGTATCATGTTAGGTTTATATTTATTTATTTATTATGTAGTACTCAACTTTGTTGATTACATTCTTTTGTGTATGTCGATCATGGTTGTGCCTTATTGATCCTGTGATGACCTATTTAGTGAGCAGTCTCTTAGGATCATTAAAGCATCGATCATTCCAGGTATGAATATGATGCATCATAGGTTTGGGTTTCGTGGAGAGCTTGTGTTTAACTTTATACTTTTAATGTTTGATTTTAATTATGGTTGGAATAGTTTACTTTATGTTGGTTTGACTTTTGTTTTGGTTTTGGAGTTGACTTATGGTTGACTAAGTTATTAAAATTCAAAGTTTTATACCTATTGTAAAATTCTGAATAAGCCGATATGTTATCACACAGGCAATAATGCTTTGATAATTCTCTAAGTTTTATATTAAGAAGTTATTTTTGAAAATAGAGAAATGTCGGGGTATTACTATATCCACCCTTTCTAGCACCAATCTCACCCCTTCCAGTATCAGTCCAAGCATTGTGTTCCTTTATATATGGTGTTCCTTTTCTACTATCTCTCTTGATAACCCTTCCATTTCTTCCTGTTCTACTTGGTTGTGCAGTGGTTGTGAAGTCATCATTTTGTGGTGTTGTTGTCACTATTGTGCTGAATTCTGTAGTTGTTGACTTGCATCTCTTTAATGGAGTATCTAGAGGTGCATTGGATACAATGACCTTATTAGGAAATGTTCTATGAACCTAGTAATTCACTGAAAGTAAGTGGCTCTCTAGCCTACAGTCATACCACTAGTAATAATTATGAGGGAAGGTCTCTCTTGGTCATATATATAGGGCTCATCAGGTTGAGGAGGTGTTTGCCTTGCTTTTCTACTTTCACTAAGGGTTTTTTGGTTGAAGTGGTTCTTTGTTATTGTGTTGTTGTTCTCTATTTCTGGTTTGTTAGCAGTGGTATAGGAGGGCTTTTTTGTTGTTTTGTTGTTATTCCGTATACTAGTTTGTCAACGGTGGGATCAGAGGGTTTCTTTCTAGCTGTGATGTTGTACTATGTATCTGGTTTGTCAACTGCGGGATGGGAGGATTTGGTTCTCTTTCTCTTCAGTGTGTATGGTTTATCGACAGTGGGAAAGGAGGGTTTTTTGCATTTCTATGTTGGTGGTTTGTCAATAGTGGGTTGGACGGTTGATCCGTTGTGGAAGGTTGGGAGGGGTGATCAGTTGTGGAAGGTTGGGAGAGGTGACCTATTTTGGAAGGTTGGAAGGAGTGATCAGCAGCTGGAATGTTAATGCGAGGTGTGGAGAAGCTAGGGTTATATGGGGGAGGTAAGTCTAGGGAAAATAAGTTGGCATTCCTTCAACCTTTAACTTGACCTAACTGGGGTCAACTTTTTGGGTGGGGTCCTTTTTCTTGCATTTGCTACTTTGGGTGGGTTTCATCCTTTTCGGTTGTGTTATTAACCCTGCTTTGTCTATATGGATGTGTGGGAGAGTTTGGGAGATTCCATCTAAAACTATAGGCTTATTTACTCCATGTAATACATACAGATCAATACACTTTGTCTTCATCATATTTGCATCCATTTCAAGCACCCCAGAGTCATTGTAAACCATCTTCAACCCATCAGATAAAGTTTTTCTAGGAATTAAGTTGTAAACCTTATTCATTGTCTATAATTACCATATTTATTAGCAATTTCCTCTAAATACCACCAACATAATTCATCAGAATCCACTGCAAATATCTTACCAGCCCCACTAATGTAGTCGAACTTCCCTCCATTCTCCTTAGATAACCCACCATACAAAAAACACAAACAAACGCTATCCACGGACTACAACATACACATAACAAGGGCAAACCAAAGCAACAATTCAATTAAAATTAAATTCATCATTTAGGGAGTGAGAAATGAGTAGACAACAATCATCCAAAAAACCTAATATTCAGTTTCACATTTCAATTATAACAGACCTAAAGTTCACTGCAAAGTTAAATAGATACTTATTTAACTTTTAAAAAAAAAAAATTCATTGTTTGGCGAGGGGGAAATGAGCATAGGAAACTTCTTACTTCTTATTGGAGAGAATATCCTTGAAAGAAATCTCTTCAACTTCCCTTGTAAACAATCGTCTCCACTTTAATGAATGCAAAAAAACAAAATGAAACTTCCACATCTTTGTCAATGGTAGCAGCAGAGAGGAAGAAGATAATGGAGGCTTCGTTTTGGAGAAGTCGAAAAAACCACCTATTTAACTACACTAATAATTAACCTACAAAGTATTAAATCAGCAACTGGAGAAAAGATTCGTAAAGAGTTGGGTCCCACATTGATTTTTTTTTTTTACCTACTCAACAGGTTATAAGTAAATCAATACCTATATAAATCACAAAATAGTAAACATGAGACCTACAGGGAATAACTAATAATTGGAACATATAAAAGTAAATGGAGAATAGCTGAGCTTTTTCTTATGAATTTTTCCAATTTTCAGATGTGAAATTTTTGTTACTAATTCTAATTTTATATCCATTCTTATTTTTGAGAAATTGGAGAGGCTACATTTGCATTCATTTGAAGCTCCACTGACATGACGGTTGAAGACACTTATTAGATTGGATTAGTATTGTTAAAAATAGATAAATGTAAATGATTTATCATACTTATATTTTAAATAATCTTACTTTGTACTTTATACACTTCTTTGTGAGGTGAATACTTTATATTTTGTAGTTAAGTTTTAGTATTTATATGTTATAGTGGTTAAACAATAAAAAAATTTATACTTTGTTAACATTTAAGTTAATCAACTATTCAAGTTTATGAATATAAGATTTTTAGTTAATATTCACTTCTCTGTTTGATCAAAGATCTAAAACTCAGTGCAAAGTTTTAGTATTTTTTCCTATTAGTTACTATTTTGTTGTTCATTTTTTTAGTAAATATTCAAAAGATTAAGAATTTCTCAATGTAATCCGGGTTAGCAAACCTAAAGTCATAAATCATGATGGTTGGGTCGGGTGGCTTTGGATCGGAATGGTTTTGGTTTTGTTTTCCTTGAGCCAGTTTAGATTCCGATCGGGTATTATATATATGAGTCCGAATCTAATTGAGTCATGTAGTATCTGAGTCGGGTAATAAGTTGGTCAGATAGTGACTGTGTTGTGTAGAAATTGGTTGGCTTTAACTAGGCCATTTGCGGGTGAAATTGAATGCGGGTTAGTTCTGGGTCGGAAACAGGTTGGGACGGAAACATATTTCACAGGCCCAACTGGGTACAGGTACAACTTGGGTCGGTCCAGATTGGTTTGGGATTCCATGCTCATGGGTACAATTAGGCACTGTAGACACTGGGTCGGAAAGGTTCGACCTTTTCAACCTTCCACTCTAACTTGGAATAAGTTGGGCCCGGGTCGAGTACGGGTTCAATTTTTGGCACCTCACATGTGTATAAGGGGAAAAAACGTATCAATAGTGTTATGAGACTTTTTGAGTCGAATAGAAAACAATTCCTACATATAATTAGAGCATAGATGTATTAAAAAAAGACATGATTACGGGTGAATCTGAGCTTGATCTACACCTAGCTTGTTTCGATCTGAGAGAGTAAGGTATCAAACCGTATCAATTTCAACTGAAGTTAACTCATGACTAGTTAAACACAAAAATATCATAATCTGAATCGATTTATGCCTATTCGGACTTAAATGAATCAAGTTAGACACGATAATCTAAGACCCACACCTTGATTTTAACATATCCAAAGTCAACCCAAAATCTGTTAGACCTGACTGAAATCCATTTAGACCCGACTTGATATTGACTCAGAACATTAACAATCCGACCAGTTGTTGACTCCCGTTCATTACCAACCTAATCCATTGTCGGCCCGCCTAATTTAATTCTTTTTTCGATTTGACCCAACATATTTTGACCCAATGTACAACCCCTTTTTTTATTGTTTATCTTTTCTTTCAACTATTTCATTTTTATTCTAAGCATTTTTTTAATCTCTTGAGTTTCACAAATTCTTATATACGGCCGACCACACCAGAATTTTCGCGTGTGGCCGGCCCATATATATGCTCAGGTGGAAATTAGCCCTTCTTATCCGAGTGATTCTCATGGTTGAAACCGACGACGTTACTTCTCCTAGACCTCTTCAAGACTCTTTAACATTTTCTCTCTCCTCAATTCATTTCTTCTATTTTCTCTTCTCTGAATCGAAGGAAGCTTCACTCGTTCTCTCTCTTCTTCTTCTCTTTCTTTTCAATCTTTGAAAAACTCTTGCATTTAATATCTATCTTGTGTTCTCTCTTTCCTCTTTATAAATTATTCTTTTATTGAGGGGAAAAGAGTTTGAAGATTAAATTGGATAAGTTAATTTGCGGATTTTAAACAGAAGTTAGTTTAACTTTTGCTTCGATTTGGGGATTTCATCTGAGTAACATCCTTTGTTCATTTCAGTAACCTTATTTATTCATACCATATCATACTAGTAATCTCATTTGTTCATATGAGCAACCTTAAAATATTATATGAGTAACCTTAAAATATTATTGGATTAACCTCGTTTAATACTATGAGTAACCTAATTTATTCTTATGAGTAACTTTGTTTAATCTTATGAGTAACCTTGTTTAATCATACTGGTAACCACATTTATTTATACGAGTAACCTCATTTAATCATACGAGTAACCCCAATTGTTCACACAAGTAACCCCCTATTTATTAATACGAGCTAGTAACCCCGTTCGTTTATAAAGAGTAACCCTATTTATTCATACTGGTAACCCCATTTAATCATATGAGTAACCTCATTTTGTTCACATAAGTAACCCCATTTTATTCGTATCAGTAACCCCAATTATTCATACAAGTAACCCACACTTATTAATAAGAGTAACATCATTTGTTCATAAGGAGTAACCCTATATGCATAATAGCAAACTCATTTAATCATATGAGTAACTATTTGTTCACATAGGTAATCCCATTTTGCTTATAAGAGTAACCACATTCTTTTTTATAGGAGTGATACTCTTTTATTGTTAAAAGTAACCACATACTCATATAAGTAACTCCATTTGGTCATAAGAGTAACTTCATTTGTTCATAAGAGTAACTCCATTTATTCATAAGGGTTTGTGCATAAGGGTAAACTTCAAAAGGTCATATCTCATAGCACACTTAATATTTTGGAAGGATTCAAGTTGAAAATGAAAATTTGGCTCGATAGTTTTCTAACGCCTGGGCAAAAGATTGATTCCGGTGAGAAGCGAGTGAAATATGACCATTTGAAAATGAGGTGATGGAATGACAGGGTGTCGCCCACGCGGCCACACGCAAGACGCATTGCTTGAGTTTTAATAGTCAAAATAACCATAGAATAATGAATAAATCAACAATTAACAAATTCAAGTACGTGTTTCATTATTATAAGGCTTGATTTGGAGATTAACCTAGCATTCTTTATAGTTCTGAAATATAATCAAAGTTTTGAGTTTGTTATAAGCCCGTAACTCCCAAAGCTTTCTCTATCTTTAGTTGTTTAGACATTCATATTAATTTTTGTTTTGAATCTATCGCAAAATCTATATACTTCCTCCGTTTTTTTTAGATGTTACACTTTCTATTTTAGGAAATTTTAAATTAAATGTTACACTTTTATTTTGGGTAATAATTTCTCTCTATCTCTCTCCTATCACATGTTCACATGGGACCCTTTTGTTTTTCATTCTCTCTATCTCTCTCCACTCCAAAAATTACCTAAGAGTCCGTGATTTGAAAAGTGTAACATCTAAAAAAACGGAGAAAGTATAGATATCAACATAAGCCTCCTGTTAATTGCTGAAAATTGCTTAATAACCTAGAATACAAAGTATGATTATGTAAGCATAGTCGTATGATTAATGTCAAAACAAAAAAACCATATACGTACCACCACATGCCAAATAAGTGGTGCCTTTTTGGTTGAACTCGATACTCTTTTCAATTGTATGTCTAGTATATGTTGTTTTCAACATATTATATTTAAATTTATCTTAATTTTTCTCATGTGATAAAGTTTTTTGAAATTCTCTGAATTTTTTTTTAACTTTTCTTAACTTTCTGAATTGCCTTAGATTTTATGAATTTTAATTATTTTTTCTAAAGTATCCTTGATTTTTTGTGAATTTTCTAGATTTTTGTGAACTTTTCTTCATCTTTTTCGAAAATACAATACATACTAAATATTTTTTTTTTAATAAGGTAAGATAAAGAACATTAGGCTACCCTTCTCTCGAGGAGAATATCTGATGCGTCAAACACAAGGATTGAAGAAAGGAAAGATATATTACAAACTGAAATGTCAAGTCTAGAACTAACTAAGTGCCAACATCGGCTATCCAATCAACAGTTCTATTGGTTTCTCTGAAGACAAGTCTGATTTGAAACATAGCAAATTAAGAGAGCATGATCTTACAATCATCGATAATGGAAGCTATTTTCCATGAAATCGACCAAATACTTTTGACTGCATTAAAAACAAGTAGGTTGTCGCCTTCTATATTGATATCACGTATACCCATGTGTAAAGCTAGATTGAGGCCTTTGTGAACTGCTGAAGTCTCAACAATGTGGACCGATGTGTGGCCAAGGTTAGAAGCTTTTGCTTAGAGGAGATGACCTTCATGATTATGGATTATAGCACCACCTACTGCCGTTGAACTACGAACCGACCTATCAAAGTTGAGTTTGAATGTTGCTGGAGGAGGAGGATCACAAGCCACAAGAGTAGCTCGGGAACAAAGGTAAAGGGATGGGGTGGTGCTCATGTATCAGGAGATCCAGTAGCAAGACAAATATCAACTTGGAGATGAAAAAATGAATTTGGGTAATGATTCTTTCCCTTATTAATTCTTGTAAGAATTGCATGAGAGAGGGGAAGGAAGCAGGTGGTGGACACCAATCAGAAACTTCCCACAGCCGCCAGAAACTAATTGAGTGCGTACAATTGCAAAATAGATTATCAATAGTTTCAGGGCCATCATTACATCGAGGACAATTGTCTAATGGAATGATTTTTCTATTGAAAATCGTTGCTCTGTCAGCCAAACTATTATGAGAAATTTGCTAGACAAAAATTTGCGGCTTAGGCGAAATATCTAGTTTCCAAATCCATCGAAAGGTGGCGTTCCCGATAGATTGTGAGCAAGCCAAGTTGCAGTTTCGCAAATTCTATCATGCCCCAAGCACCAAAACATGTTGTGTCTTGTGTGTAGTTAAAGTTGTGTTATCATAGACATGTTGGAAAATCCAATGAAACCCTTATATCTAATTTGTAATTAGGCCAAATAAGACACGATATTACTTTGGTGTTGAATGAGTTCATGCTAGTTCATTGCTTGTTTTCCAATTTTAATCAAGTGGCTTGAGATTTACTCTCGCGATTTCTTTTTAATTGCTACAGTTTTCTTGAATGGTTGTTTCTTTTTAATTGCTATATTGTTTAAAATTTTCTTATTTAGGATATTTGGCCCACCACAAAGTAATACTCAATCCGTCCCATAATACAGTGCTTCATTTTCATTTTGTATGTCCTAAAACATAGTGATTGTTTCTATATTTTATTCCATAGTTTTTTGTGATTTGCCTAGAAAAATCGTGCCATCATCATTTATTTGATTCTTGAATTAGTTTTTTTTCTTTGTTTATTCCACCCAAGGGCTACATTTAATGATCTTTCATCAATTTTTTTCCATTTTCTATCCTAAAATCACCTTCTTTTCATACAACATTTATTTAAAATAAATAAAAAAGTCCACCCAAGGGCTACATTTAATGATCTTTCATCAATTTTTTTTCCATTTTCTATCCTAAAATCACCTTCTTTTCATACAACATTTATTTAAAATAAATAAAAAAGTCTTTACTTTCCTCTTAGATTCT
This sequence comes from Beta vulgaris subsp. vulgaris, assembly GCF_026745355.1. NCBI lineage: Eukaryota > Viridiplantae > Streptophyta > Magnoliopsida > Caryophyllales > Amaranthaceae > Beta > Beta vulgaris. The sequence goes on along the minus strand of NC_079202.1, from coordinate 36,878,641 downwards.
ATTTACCTTAAGTCTTGTGAAAAAAATAGAATCAAACACTATATTATGGGACAGAGGGAGTATTATTATATTAGTTTTTCTCTTTTTCAACCAAAAAGTACTAAATTTTTTTGCTTTTTCTCATTATTTTATATTAAATGGGTTTAAAAGTACTCTTTTAAAAATTAAAAAGTGATATTACCTAAAGTGTTGTACATAATACAGTGTAGCAATTAAAAAGAAAAGGAGGGAGTAAAATCTTTTGCATAAATTTATAGATCATTAAAAGGAGAAATGCAGTGTTATATGTACTCATGTCATGACATAGAATACACATATCGTCTTACAATCTTTCTTCACACAATTCAATAATAATAGTTGATAAAATACATGAACTACGTGATGGTTGCATAGCCTTTGAAAGTTTGCTTCATCTAATTTTCGTTTCTTTTCTTTTCTTTTCTTTGTTTGACCTTATAATTCCCATTTGGTGTAGGTCAAGTTTCTGAGTTTTGACCCAGCCAACATCATGTAAAGTAGGTTGATTCTTTAATTTCTTTGTCGTTTGTTTCTAGCAGATTCGTTTTGACTTGATAGACTGCAAGTTGTTCATGCCAAGTTGCAAACACGTCGTTTCTTTGCTTGATTTCTACAAACGACCTACTAGCAGGGCCGTCTTGTTCAATTTAGGGGCCCTGTGCTAAATAAAATTATGAAACCTCAAATGGTAACAAATTTTAAACGAGCATGAATTAGAGAAACTAAAATTTAAAGCATGAATCACCAAATATTGTCCAATTAATAAATAAAAATCGAAATTTGACAATTGAACAATTCACATGGCAAAAAAAATATTAGAAAATAGTAATAAAATTGACCAAAATTTCTGATTATAAAAAAAAACAACTGAATAACAAAATTTTCACAAGTTAGAAGTTACCTTCAAAAGAATGATTATAATTTATATGAACTATCCATTCTCTGTCAAATGCCACTGCCGCCCACCATTTTCATCCCCCCTTGCATCTTTCTCTGTGTGTGTGAGAAATGTCCCAACAAAAAAAGACGACCACCATATAATTAATCTCCTTCCTCTGTAAGTTTTTTGTTCTTCAATTTGCTCCAACTTCACTTATCTTATCTCATCAAAACCCTTATCTGTCTCTCCTCATTTCTTTAATTACTCTTTCACGACTTTCCAACATGATTTTCTTTAATTTGCTTTCATTCTCGTTCGATTCTGGTTCATATGTACATCTATAGTTGTTTTATTACTTGTTTTCTTTGTTAAATGGGTAAACCAGAAAAGAATCGATCTTTGTAATTTTTATTTTTTTGAGAATTGTAATGGAGAAGATTTAATTATTTTGGGAATAAGGAACGACATAGGTACCATTAATGGGGTTTGGGAAATTGAAAGAGAAAAGCGTGAGATTGGTTTGCCAGAACTCGTGAGTTGGATTTTTTTTTTTTTACTTTGGGCAGACAACGTAAGTGATTGGGCCCTTGTATTTTGGGGCCCTGTGCAGTTGCTCACCCTGCACAGGGCCTTAGCCGGGCCTGCCTACTAGAAAATTCCAACACCTTCGGGAACGTGCATTCTGTTTATTTTCCTACGTGACAACGTGGCTCAGACTCGATAATACTTGGGCAATTAGGTTATATCATCCCTTAATTATAAACTATCGAGTCCTACTAATAAAGGGGTAAACACATGCATCACTAATCACACCCACAAAATATCATACTTTCTTTGTGTCTTTTTAGCTAACCTATTTCTTTAAACACAATTATTCAAGCATTTTGCGTACGGCTGGATACTACTTATAAATACTAGCAATTTATACGCGCTTTAATAAATTTTTTTGTTGATTATTCTTTCGCATTAAACCCTTTAATTTTTTTTATTTCCCAGGTAATTTCCTATAGCATTTCAATCATTTAAGTTCTTCTTGATTGTGCTATTTTATGAGTAAATAATTTGAAATCAATGAAGCACATATAATGCATTCTGTTGTTTTTAACATATAGTTGGAGTTGAAACTATAAGATGGTTCGATAATGTTCCTTTAGATAAAGAGTTTTATTTTATTGATAGAAAATATATAAGTTTCTAAATAAATTATAAATCATCATCAAGATTTTACATACTACATTATTATCGATAATGTATTTCATAACTATTCTAATTTTGTTTTATGTATATTTCTGATCAATGTATAATCATATGTAATAATGTAAGTTTTATATGTGTCATTTAAATTTTTGGTAAATTTTCTTTATTAAATTATTTTGTCAGTTTTATGTTGATTGTGATGACTTTGAATGGTTTGGGAATTTCCTTTTTTAAAATAATTTTGTCAATTTTTTGTTGATTTCCATTGATAGTGCCGAACTTTGAATTGTTTGGTAGTGTTGTTTAAAGTTTTTTATTAAAAAATAAATTTATTTAATAGGGGTAAAAATATGATTTCAGATGGGGACACCATTGTTCCCCTCTTCCCTTATAGTATAAAGATAGGTGTGGCTGCGCGCATTTATCAGCCAACCAGCTCATTTTCAAAAGGTTATATTTCACTCATTTTTCGTCGAATCAAGCTTTTGACCAGGATTTGAAAAGCTATCGAGTCAAATTTTCATCTATAACTTGAATCTTCCAAAAATATTAAGTGTGCTGCTGTGAGATATGACCTTTTGAGGTTGATCCTTGTGCACAAACTTTTATGAATAAATAGAGTTACTCTTATGAGGAAATATAATGGAGCTACTTGTAATACTACCTCCGTTTCATATTAATAGTTACACTTTCACTTTTGACACTATTCACAAATTTCCCTTTGACTATCATTTGTGAGTTATGGTTAAGAGAAAATATAGTCATGGAGGGTCTTGTTTGATTCGTCTTGATATGTAGTTTTAGAATATCGACTTTTTAAATTTTTTACAAATACAAAGTTAGAGATATAAAGGTTCAAAGTAGTGCATCGGCATGCGTGAAAAGTGTAAGTGTAACCATTAATTTGAAACGGAGGTAGTATGTGGTTACCCTTAACTCTTAACAATAAAAGAGTCTCACTCTATGATATAGGAAAGACTAATCAGTTTACTTTTATGACGAATGGGGTTATTCGTATGAAGAAGTTACTTATGTGAACTATTGGGATTACTCGTATGATTAAATGGGGTGGTCGTATGATTAAATGAGATTACTCATGTGAACGAATGGGGTTACTCGTATAAATAAATGAGTTTACTTTTGTGAATAATTGGGGTTACTAATATGATTAAATAGGATTGTCATATATATTATTAAGTGATGTTACTTGTACGAAGAAAAGGGTTACTTTTGTGAACAATTAGGACTACTCGTGTGATCAAGTAGGGTCGTCGTATGATCAAGTGAGGTTATTCGTATGAAGAAACAGGGTTACTTTTATGAACAATTGAAGTTACTCGTATGATTAAATAAGGTCGTCGACTCGTCGTATGATTAAATGATGACACTCGTATGAATAAATTGAGTTACTTTTGTCAACAATTAGGGTTATTCGTATGATAAAATGAGGTTACTCTTATTAACGAATGGGGTATTCGTATGAATAAATAAGGTTACTTGTATTGATAAGGGTTGTTTTGTCATCAATTTGAGTTACTCATATGAATATATAAGGTCACGTGTATTGATAAATGAGGGCTACTTTTGTAAACAATTGGGGGTTATTGGTATGAGTAAATGAGGTTACTAGTATGAATAGATGAAGTTACTCATAAGATTAAACTAGGTTACTCATATGAATAAAATATATTACTCATAGGATTAAACAATTTTAATCCAAAAACTAAACGAGGTTACAAAAAGAGCTCTTCATCATGTTCAAAAGAAGAACTGAGAGAAAAATGGGGTTACTCATATAATATTTCAAGGTTAAGCGTAATAATAGAATGAGTTACTCTTATAAATAAAATGAGGTTACTTATATAAACAAAATGGTTACTCATGTGATTAAATGGAGTTACTGGCATGAATAAGTGGAGTTACTCCTTGTAATCTCAACTCTTCTCCATTAGTGATTAATCAACATTTAACATGTAAACTAAACGAGGCTACTCGTATAATAACAAAGGTTACTCCAAAAAATGGAATGGAATTACTCATATAAAAAAATAAGGTTATTCATATGAACAAATAAGGTTACTCATATAAACAAATAAGGTTACTTTAACCTTATATACTAATCATACTAGATCATGTAATAAAAGTGCATAATCGTGTAAAAGTCAATATATATATACTACAAGTAAATTATAATTAAACGGAGAAAGTATCTCATTAGTTTTTATATTTATCACAGAACTTAATCATACATAATATGTTAATTTACCACATCAACGTACAAATAACAAAATATACTTTAGAAAATACTTCAATCAAGGAAGCAAGAGTCTCAGTTAGTAGGCCAAACTCAATTAACAGTGTGTTTGGTTCATTTTTAGTAAAGGAAATGAAGAGAAGAGAAAGGAAAAAAAATCTTAACTTCCCATGTTTGATATTAATTTTCTATTTCCTTTCAAATTCCCCCCACTTTTGGGAGGAAAGGAAAGTGAAATTTTATTAAAGAGTCTTTCCTTCCAATTTCACCCATTTCCTTTCACTTAATTTTTTTTTAATGAACCAAACATTGAAAAGTAACAAATTTCTTTCCACTTCCTTTCTTTTCCTTCCAAATCATTTCTACCAAACAAGTTGTAAGACCAGGGTTACCTAATTCGCCCCTACCCCCCATGAATCATGTTTCGATTCGTTCGTTCCGAAATGCAATTCGTTCGCGCACCAAATCGGTAGGGAACACGAGTTAGATCGTTAAAATTGGCGTTCCAAATGGTGGGTAGAGATTTCGAGATTTAGGGTTTGAATAAACCCTAATTTTGTTAATTGAAGGGAAAACATAAAAAATTTGTGCTTTAATTATGGGGCTTTTGATAGGAATTTTAAATCGAGTTGATTAAAGTCTTTAGGGTTACCTATTCTCCTCCGGTTGTCTTCTCCGGTTGTCATCTCGTGGCTGCGGTGGTTGTGGGCGCCTTGAGGTGTTTTTGTTTTTTTTTTTACGGGTCGGCAAGAGGTTGAAGATGAGTTTTCATCTTCATGAACTTTTATTAGGCAATGCAATGAGTGTTTTGGTTGATAGAGACTTGGTGGTTCACTACTTCACTGGCTCGTTAATATTAGAGAATGTGGGAATGTATGAGTGATGAAAATGAAGGGTGAGGATTAGTCTAGAGAATGTTAATATATACTCACCATTCATTTTCCTCACTATTCACTGTATTAAGATTTTTTTTTTTAGGGAATTGGGGTACATGGAAAAAATAAGAACAATAACTTACTATTTCAAGTTTCAACCTTTCTTCCTTTCCCCATAATTAAAGATCCAAGTTTTGAGTTAATTATCATTTGTTTATTGTGGCATTGTAATTGATTCTCAGACTTCTTCTTTTTTTTTAACGACCAAATATTATAAAAAAATTATAGTCATAATGAGTGCCTTAAATTTATAAGGTATTAAGGTATGATCTAAACAAGCAAATAAAGAATCTTCTAATTTAATTATTTAAACAGTACTCACGTACAATATCATAGAAAAAAATACATGGTTTAACTTAAAACCACTTTTTAATAAAGCACGTGTCTTAAATTTATAGCAAAAAGAGTATCTATCTAAAAAAACAAATATTTAAAATTTCTATTATAAATTTTTTTAATGTATATTTAGTACAATAAAATTATGAAATTATTTCTTTAACAAAATATTGAAAATCTTTACCAGCTATTCTACCCAAAAATAAAATATTTTAAATTTAAATAGTGTCATATCATAGCTTGGGGAAGAAATTAAGTCATTCACAAAACAAAACTTAAAAGGACATTATATAGAGAGCTAAAAATGAAAAAAAAACTCAAGTAATAATTAAGTATTGAACATATATAAGTCGTTTAAAACACTTAGGGATTTGATGACTCATTGCCGTAATATCTATAGAACAACGGATTTCGAACTTAGAAGAAACACATATAATGACACGTGATTAACATATATCAATCGATCAAGACAATTAGATATTTGAACGAGTCATTGCCATATATAGTTTTATACTACCTATATAACAACATAATTCCATTCTAAAAGAACTGAACGCAGAAAGTAACACGAGATTAGCATATATCGGTTGATCAAAACAATTAGAGATTTGAACGACTCATTGCCATAATATCTATTGAACAACGAATTTCGAACTTAGAAGACCTAAACACATATAATGACACGTGATTAACATATATTAATCGATCAAGACAATTAGAGATTTGTACGAGTCATTGCTATATATAGTTTTATACTACCTATATAACAATATAATTCCATTTTAAAAGAATTGAACGCAAAAAATTACACGTGATTAGCATATATCGGTTGATCAAAACAATTAGAGATTTGAACAACTCATTGCCGTAATATCTATAGTATAACAAATTTCGAACTTAGAATACCTAAACACATATAATGACACGTGATTAGCATATATCAATCGATCAAGCCAATTAGATATTTGAACGAGTCATTGCCATATATAGTTTTATACTACCTATATAACAACATAATTCCATTCTAAAAGAACTGAACGCATAAAGTGACACGTGATTAGCATATATCGGTTGATCAAAACAATTAGAGATTTGAACGACTCATTGCCATAATATCTATAGAACAACGGATTTCGAACTTAGAAGACCTAAACACATATAATTACACGTGATTAACATATATCAATCGATCAAGACAATTAGAGATTTGAATGAGTTATTGCCATATATAGTTTTATACTACCTATATAACAACACAATTCCATTCTAAAAGAATTGAACGCATATATAAAGTGACACGTGATTAGCATATATCGGTTGATCAAAATAATTAGATATTTGAACGACTCATTGCCCTAATATCTATAGAACAGCGGATTTCAAACTTAGAAGAACTAAACACGTACATATAATGACACGTGATTAACACATATCAATCGATCAAGACAATTAGAGATTTGTACGAGTCATTGCTATATATAGTTTTATACTACCTATATAACAATATAATTCCATTTTAAAAGAATTGAACGCAAAAAATTACACGTGATTAGCATATATCGGTCGATCAATTACATTACTATTAAACTTTAATGTTGAGTAAGAAACAAAGAAAACAACTATTGTATTAATTTAACTAGGGAAGTACACGTATACACTAGTTATTAGATTCTTCTACAATAATTTACTCCAAGTCTTGTACAGCTAATCTAGTTTAATATTCCAACACAATTTAGAAGATGAAAAGATGGCCTCACTCCTATATAAGGACTATCCCAAATAACGTTTTTCATCCACCAGTTACCAATTTCTTCTACATTCATCCTCCTAATCTTTCCAGATATTAGTATATATATGGCTTTTGGGAAGAAGAAAGTACAACAAAGAGTAACTGAAAATGTAACTATTCAACAACCTAAAAATGTAACTATTCAGCAACCTATCTCATCTGACGAAGATAATGAAGAAGTTGAAGTAGAAACCACTGAAATTGAAACCCCCACAAAATCCACTCCAATATCCAACAGACCATCAAAAGACAAGCCCTTGCTTGAAGAAGTTACAGTATTGTGTGCTGCATAATGCCAAAATGGAGGAGGAGCAAAGTCTTGGCGTTGCAACCATTGCAAATTGCAATTTACAAGCACGTATACAAGGATCCACAATCATTTTTTTGGGTCTGAGCCTGGGAAGAAAGCTAATATATAGCGATGTAAAACACTTATGAGCGATCGAGAAACTTACCTGAGACTGAGGAAGAAAGTTCAAGATGCAGAAGGTACGGGGGTAGTATCCCAAAGATTGAAGCACTCGACCATCAACAAGAAACAAATTGTCATGCCAAAAAAATCCCCACTTGAAGCTGCTTTTGAAACTATGGAGAGAGAAGTGGTTAATATGAAAATCATGAGGTTTCTTTGTGCTAACGCAATTGCTTTCAATGTTTTGAGAAGCCCTTAATGGCATGAAATGGTGCACGACATTAGCAATGCACCAAAGGGTTACAAATCTCTCTCCTATGAAAAGGCAAGAACTTCCGGGCTTGATGAATGCAAGAGTCTCGTAGAGAAGGAAATGGCTCTAGTTAAAGATACATGGTATACACATGGAGTATCTATTGTTTCGTATGGCTTGGCTAACTGTAAACAAGATCATTTGATCAATGTAATTGCAACGAATTTTTGCGGTGCCATGTTTATGTATTCTGGGGTCTTTAATGGGGTCGAGAAAACAGGGAAACTTATTGCTGGTTTTTTGCTCAATGCTATAGAAGAAATCGGTCCCTCCAATGTTCTATCAGTGGTGACAACCAATGCAAAAAATTGTATCGCTGCCGGAAGAGAAATTGAAAAGGTACATAAACATATCTTTTGGTCTCCTTGCGTATGTCACACATTGAACTTAGTCTTTAAAGATTTTGTTGAATCTTTGCATTGGATAAACGACACTTACAAGTGTGGGAAACAAATAGTTAAGTTTTTCAGAGGCCACAACTACATGTTAGCATTATTTAAGGAAAATTCAACTAGGATTCTGTTGAAAGTAGCAAAAACCAGATTTGGCTCACATTACATAGTGCTAAAGAGGTTGCTTCAATGTAGAGAGTCTCTTGCAACAATTGTTGTTCTAAGGGCTTATAAGGATTGGCTCATGAAACAAGATGGAGCAACAAAAACAATGGGGGGATTGGATGTTCAAAATATTAATGATGATGATTTTTGGGATGAAGTCCAGGAGGTAGTAAGAATCATGAAACCAGTTTACAAGTTAATGAAATTTTGTGATGGTGATGGATCTATGATGGGAGAAATTTATGAAAGAATGGATAACATGCTCGGTCAATTAAAAGATATCATGAGCACTAGCAAATACAAAACTGATTTTCCTAAGGAAACAATTGCATGTGGTGACAAGGTGGGATAATATGACCATACCTCTTCACTGTTTGGGTTTCGCTCTTACACCACGCTTTTATGATAAAATATATCTTGAGACTCTGGCTCCCGAGGGTTATACTAGAAAGGCTCCTAATCTTGACAAAGAAGTTGTATTGGGTTGCATGGAAGCTTTTGGGAGAATAGCTGAAGATGCTGACGAAGAGAAGAAGTTACGAGATGAGTTTGCTGAATTTCAGTTAAAAAAGGGGATACATTCTATGCCTCAGGCTCATATTTATGTTGTCACAGTGGATGCCATTGATTGGTGGTGTGTTTATGGGTCTCAAACACCTAACTTGGCAGAGGTAGCCAAGAGGGTGTTAGCACAACCTATCACTAGCTCTTCGGCCGAGAGAGCTTGGAGTACTTATGAAAATATTGTTTCTTTAAAACGGAATAGACTCAACTGCTCTAGGGCGGACAAGCTAGTATATATCCACTCTAATCTCCATCTTATCTCCAAATTTAGCGATGGCTACAAAATAGGGCCCCATCGTAAATGGGATATTGATCCCGAAAATGCTTGTTTGGAGGATTCACCCTTAGAGCTAGAGGAGATGAGGTGGACGGGCTTAGATTCGGATGAGGAGGATGTTAATGATGATGGGATGCTACAAAGTAAAAGGGAAAGGATGATGTGAGCAGGGTTACGAAGCAGCATTACAAGAGTTTAGAACTTTATGTTTTAATTGAGAATTAAGGATATTTTAATTTTCTGTTATTCAACTATGAGAGTTTGATTTTGTTTACTATTACGTATTTTTTATTATTGATTTTATTTTTCATCATTATTAGTGCGTATTATGTTCCATCGAATTATGTTCCTAAAATCCGTTCCGGAAAAAAATTCCATCGCGTTCCAAATTCTTTCGACTAGCGACTCGCCTTCCCATTCCCGTTAATCAAAGAATGTGGAAGAAGAATTAGGTAACCCTGTGTAAGACAAAAGACATCCACTTTCCACATTAATGTATTTCAATCAAAGAATGTGGAAGAAGAATCAACATCGTTTCAGCCCAACTTCAATCAGAAACACAGAGACAAATTAATGATCGCCTACATTTTATCGTCGAAAATTGTGAAATCTACTTTCATATATAGAATGTCTCTTTCCTTGACTGAGCTTGCAACCGCCATTAATGGCGAAGCTGATGAGGTACTGAAGTGAAAGTGTGTATTATCTATGATCATTTTCTCACTCCTCACTGAAAATGAAAGATGATAATCTGAGAGGAAGTGCTCGCAAGGGAGGAGGAAGAGAGAGAAAGCATTCTAGGGTTATCAGCATGATTTTGAAAAATTATAACATGCAGCTTCGTCTGAGCTTACTTTATGGGACGGTCACACATAAGGTTATATATGGCCGACTATATATAAGAATTTGCGCATGATTATATATCAATCCAATACTTTAAATATGGAGATTTTAATGTTTTGGCAAGTGTCCAATTATGTCAAAGGATTATAATTTCCTAATATTAGTAGAATTGTTTTTAGGGAAGTAATATAATCTGACATTTATTATATTCTATATAGGATTATTGTGATCCTAGTAGGATTCTATGATTTCTAGTTGGCTGCAAATATAAATCATGGGATGGGTGTAATAGGTGTGGAGATTGAAAAAGCCCAAGTGCGAGGTGTTTCTGTAAGCATGGGTGAGGGCTCGACTCTAGGGTATCCGGGTTCTAGTTAATTAGGTTAGATCTGGGATAACACTTGTAAGTCACTGTATCATACACATCATTGAAATTCCTAGCCCATCAATTAATGGTTTTTCTCTCGATTCTCAAGTTTCCACGTTAAATCTTCTTGTTTGGTCCTTATTGTTGTTTCTTGTATTATCTTTGCGTTATTATTGCTTGTGAATTAAAAATCTAGTATGTTAATGATCCCAACAACTGGTATCCAAGCTGGCTCGAGATTACTTGTAAAGAATGTGCATGGGTGGTCCCATAGATGACTTGGCGCTAGTAACACGTGGATGTAGAGCAGTTGATGTAGCTCGATGTAATATCCCAAATTTTAATGAAAAGTGAATGTTTTATAAAGTTTTGAAACCAAAGTTTTGGGGTGTTACACTCAGCGGCGTGTATGCAAGTTCGTGGGAAATTGCATAGTTAGACAATGTTGGCTAAATTATGTTGCCAAGTAATAATAGTTTGTTGACAAGAAACTAGAAGCAACCAAGGTAGAAGAGTGGAAGTGTCCCTGATAGAACGAACAACAATAACCAAGTGTTGTCCAGTTGGACGTTATTTCACATAAGTTCGTCGTTTGGTCAGATTATTGTGCATGTAGTAGGCCTTGGTAGAGAACCATGTAGTAAAGTTGGGAGTCTTTGCGGAGTTTGGTGAGCTAGAGGAATGTACGTGGTGAAGAAGTGTATACATGGGTGTTGTACACTGAGAAATCGAGTCCGATAATGGGTTTTCGTATGGGGTGGGAGCACCGATGCTCGAGTTTGATGTTAAGCTCCATGACTCATGTTGCGCTATCTTGTGGTTAATTCCTTTCACTAGGTGAATGTTTGATGATGGTACGTTCCCATGATGGATATTCTTCATGAAGTAATCTTTTAGTGGGAGTGTGTGAATATAGAGATCTTTCATATTTTGACGAGTATCAAAATATGTCAATTGTCATATAGTTTCCTAATAATAGTCGAGTTGTATTTAGCCAAGTAGAATAATTTGACATGTATTATATTCTATCTAGGATTATTGTATTCTTTGTAGGATTTCATTTTTCTAGTTGGCTATAATATAAGTCATGGGATGGGAATAATAGTTGTGAAGAGAGAAAAAACCAAGATGTGAGGTGTTTGAGTAATCACGGATCTGAGTTCTAGATGATTAGTGGATCGGGGAGATCTTGACAACTTTATGAGTCAATGTATCATACACATCATTAAAATTCCTCATGCATTACTTCATGGTATTTCTCCTAATTCTCGACTTTACACGTTAGATCTTCTTGTGTGATATTGTTATTTCTTGTATTACTTTCGTGTTATTATCGTTTGTGAATACGTAATTGATTATGTCGTCAATCCTACCATTAACATCTTTCTAATTATCAGAATCAATTATTATATAATGTTGATGTTAGGAAAACATACATTCAGACACGTCTAAAAAGATTCAACGTGACTAAGTTTTTCTTGAATATTAATTAGAAAAAGATAGTCAAAATATGTGAAAATTTTCAAATACAAAATCTGTCAACTAAAAAATGAAGTATATCATAATACTTAGACTATATATTAATATTATTATTTAATATAAAATCTTAGGCAATCACGCATATATTTGTCCAGTTACACTAATGGAAAAAAAGCTAACTTATCTAGTTAATTAAAGTCGGCTTAACTGATCCAGAAATATATTTGATCAATTAGGGGTGGAGCAGTAGAAAAAAGTAACTGACTTGTTCATAACTGGATGAGTTAGCACTTAACTGATCCAGTAGGAGCTGAAAACCCGATCAATTATTGTAGTTAACTGATACGATCTTCTTCCATCCATCGGATCAATTGAGTTAAATATGAATTAAAAACATTTCTTCCACCTATAGAATAAAATTCACATATTACACTACCAAAAAAAACCTTATCCGGTTCAACATTAACAAATAGTAAAAATAAAATAACAAACATATTCGAAAATGCTAGTAAATTAGCAAAAACACCAAAAAGATAAACAACATTCAACATCTACAACATTACAAATGAATTAAAAAAAATGGCAGTAAATTAATCTAAACGAAAATGATAGTATATTAACAAAAAAAAAATTATAAATCAATTACAAAACTGCACATTTGGTTTCGCAAATTTCAAATAAATAACAAAAATACAAAATTAATATCAAATAGAAAAAAAGGATGGATAAACCCTAAAGTCGCAAATAAAATGAAAAAGTTTACCAAAAAGTTTTAAAAAGATCCTGACCTTGCAACTAATTAAAACGCGAAAGATAACCCTAAATTTGCAATAATTTCCAACTATATTCACAACCATTTCAACTAATTAACCAACTAAATCTCAAATGAAGTAAAAAATATCCAACCCTAGATCGACGACGAAAATGGTGGTGGCACATGTAGAGGAGAGAGATGGCGGCTTTAACGACAAAGCCATTAGCTGAAGCAACTGAGGAGAGAGTCTGAAGCAACGGAGGAGGGGGAGTGGAGGTTTGCGCAAAAAATGAAAAGAGAGAAGATGAAGGAGGGAGTCTGGATATTTGCACGAAAAACAGCGGAGGAAGAACGATTGAAAAGAAAGAAAGGTTGTGGGATGGGGCGTAAGATGGTAGGGTTTAGGTGGTGGCGGTAGTTGGACTGGTTGAGTGTAGATAGAAGAAGGAATTCCTAACTGATTCAGGCTTAATAATCGGGTCAGTAAACAAAAACAAGCCTGGTTTTTAGGTTAACTGGATCAGTTACCTCATTCTCCATTTTGCACCAAAAAAACGCTTATCTAAAGGATCTCATTTCGTGAGCACCGGATATGTTATTTGTTTCATTTAAGGTTTTCTCCACTAGTATTAGCATCTCATCCTAAATCATAGTGAATATGTTGTCATATATCAAACATTTAAGTCCATAGAAAAACTTTGGTTAGTCCAGATTTATTGGATAAAGATAAGTATCATAATATCCTAGGTTTGCGTGCTCACAGAATACCATCCCTCGATAAACCCCATACCCTACATAAGGGATGAATAATTGAACATATGCATCAGACTCACAACATATCATATATCGTAATACTCAAACTATATGTTGATTATATTATTCAATATATCCTATTCAGTAACACATTCTTTTTTGTTGGTTAGCATGCATGTTTGTCATCCCAGAACATAGTGAATAGGTTCTTACAGTGGCGTATCCAGGAATTCATGAATAGTTGGTCACTACCGACTAGGTTGCACAGAGACGGATACGGCTACGGATTCGGATACGCGTATCCATATAAGATAGTCCATGAATTTTAAAAAAACTACTCAAATCACTAGTAGAATAATTGCTCATTGCTGCGGTGATATTGCTGCGGTTTTACCCATACGCAGCAATATATCACGTAAAAAAAAAAAAGAATATAAAATAAAGATATTGCTGCGGTTTCGGCCAAAAACCGCAGCAATATGATATCAACAGAGAACTTTTTGAAAAAAGTTGACTTTTTGACCAAATCTATTGCTGCGGTTTTTGTGCAAAATCGCAGCAATATATTAAAATAATATTAAAAAATAATATTTCAATATATTGCTGCCGTTTTTTACAATAACCGCAGCAATATTGTTAAAAAAATATTAAAAAAAGGTATAAAAACCGTGCAATCATCCGCTAGGTTTTTTTTTCCAAGAGCCTCTCACATGTTGTTTCTCATCCTTCACCCTCACTCCTCTCACCCGCCGTTTCTCACCCTTCACCCTCATTTCTCACCCTCCACCTTCACCCTCACTGTAACACCCCGATTTTTGAAACAATTTATTATTTACTTTATTAACTATATTATATATTTTAGTTTATTTAATAATTAAATTCATTTATCTTTAGGAATTATTTTGTAAATAATTTATATGCTTATAGTGGGACAAGTTTAGTAAGTAATTTAACTAATAATAATAATGAGAGGAAATATACTCACATATATGTAAGAAGGGGGAAAAGGGAAAAATAAAACAAGAAAAAAAAAAGGAAAGAAAAAAAAAACAAACCGTACAAAAGAACGACATTCAATACGGTGCTTCACCACCGTTCACCATCTTCTTCTCTCAAAATCTTAACATTCTTCCTTCATCACACAACCACCACCGTTGCCGACGACACAACCACAACCGCCACTAGAGGTGACACCATAGAAGTAGGCGGCGCAAGGGAGAGCAAAGGGGGTCGTCGTTGCTGTAATTTGGAGCATTTAGTGCTCGAATTAGGGGCGTTTGCAATTATTTTTCATCCCCAATCTTCTATATTAGTGGGTAAGATGAATTCCTCAACTAATTTAAGTTTTCTTTTAAAATTATGAAGTTAGGGTTTTTAGATTGAAATTGAATTGGGGTTTTCGATTTTTAGAGTTTGGGTGTGGAATTTATTGAGTTGAATGTTCATTCATGAGTTTAATAGTTAGATTAGAATAGTAGGAAGCTTGTTAATGTTCAAGTGAATATAGTGTGCTGTAATTCGTAGAATTACCAGTTAAGTTTCGTGTTTTGCGTTTTTAGGCAATTTACGGGCATTTTTAGCAAAAATACTATTTCACAAAAGTTATTCGTATTGAAATTTTACTCAAGATAGGCTCAAGAGACGCTTAATTTGGACTTCGTAGAAGAAAGTTATGCTCATATTAAGTTTCTGTTCAAATTTCATATTTTAGATAGTTGATTTTAAAACTCTACTTTTTCATATAATTGTTTCATAATGAACTTTTGAGTTGCCATATGAACATATGATTCTTTAATATTGATTTTATATAAAGTAAGATGATTTTGATTAATTTGGTAAGGGTTTTAGTTAGACGGTTTGAGTTAGACGTTAGAACATGAAAGTCATTTATATGGTAAAAGAACATGATATGTTTGTTTGATGTTTTATGTGAAATTAGAAAAGGTTGATGGCTTTGTGAACTAGAGTTAGTTGTATCCAAGTCTTTTACTTACGAAGTACACACATTTATATTGTAGATTCCGGTTTCATTGAGGAGCCGTATTGACTGAGCTAGTTGGTTTGATATAGTTTAAAAGGTAAGATTCCTTACTCAAATCTTTAATAGTTACGAGAAAGGTCTACAAAAGATAAGATTTCAACTAAAACTTTCATATTTACGAGAAAAGATTATAAAGGTATGTATCTCTCTTGAGTTGAGATTGGTTTGAATAGGAGGATGTTCCTCCTAATACGGATAGTTTGTTTTCAAACCTTGAATTATAGAATAGTTACTGAAAAGATTTATGGATATTTTTATGTTTTTAAACTGGTTGGGATTGCCTTTATGGTGTCTCAAGGAATTGGAACTTTGTCGGGATCGTCTCAACATTACAGAATAGTTGGGGGAGTACGTTGATCAATACCTCAAACTTAGATCTTCTGCTACGGATTGACCGTTTGTGGGGTGTACACACTAGGGGTCTTTGTCTAATAGTTACCCGGAGGGCCTAGCTAGCCCAATGGGAAATAAAGTTCGTTCCATTCCATAGATTTATGATTCTAAGATTCTGAAAGAAATTGTTTTAGCAGAGAAAATAGAAAAGTATTTGGTTTGGAAAAGAAATGAAGAAAAATATTTTACAATGTTTTATTTAGTATTGGGGTTGCAAAAGTGAATGATTTGTAGGACATAATTAATGCATCCTACCTACACATGTATTTGGCTTTACAATATTGAATCTTGCTCAGCCTGTTTGGCTGATACTACATGCTTGATATATGCAGGTACGTGAAGGCTTAGAGTCGGGGTATGGGCGGAGAGCAACGTCCACTAGTTTTGCGTAAATAAAGTTATAATAGTTCTGTTCTGGTGCATTTTATATTTTGAGACTTAGGGTTGTAAATATTAATCCACCTAAATCTTTATTCGGTTGGGTTGTAATAGTTTAAAATAAGCTATAATTTAGTTTTGGTACAGGTAGTTCTTCCTTAGCGATTATTCTCGTAATAATCGTAGAATAACACGTTTAGATTTCGAGTAGTTATACAGGAATTTCGTTGTATTTGAAATGGGTGGAGTTGTTGGGAATTTGGATCTTGGATTGCTGATTTGTTGAAACAAGTTTAAAATTCGGACGCCAGTCCTAAATTAAATTTTAGGCATTCCATTTTTCAAAAGGAACTCTGCCGAATTTTCTATAGAATTTCAATATTATTTAATTGAATTAATCACTTGAAATTCAGGGGTGTTATACTCACCCTTCATCTTCGTCTTCGACCATGATGAAACAAGCAATCCGTCGACCTCTCTCTTTTATTGATGACGAATGCGAACCGAGTGATGAATGACGAACGCGAAGCGCGAGTACTGATGATGAATAACGAACGTGAAGCGAGTACTATGAATGATGAACGACAGCGAGAGGCCAGTGGTTGATACGCAAGATCGGTTCACAAAATGCCATTATCACCGTGAATTAGAGGCCGGCTGCAGCTACACCACCACCTTGTCGCATTAACTCAGGTAATTCTTATTTTTTTTGCAATTTGATATCCTATATGTCAGTAATTACTTAGAAGTTTACAATTTGGTGTAATTTTTTTGGGTCAGTAATTTATTGGAAATGAAGGGTTTCATGTTATATTAGTCTGGTTTTCGCAATTTTCGCAGAAAGCGAGAATGTTTTTTTTATTCTTCATTTTTTCGTCCTATTTTATTTCCAGGGTTTTGTTAATTTAATATTTGGGAGCACTGTTTCTAGACTCTGGTTTTTTTATTTATTATAATGTTTATTGTTGATTTATCCATATTGATCTGAGAACTTATAAATGCAGGGAAAGTTTACAAGGAACTTGTTGGAAGTGCATATGATGTAGCACAAAGAAGTGCATATTTTCACTTGAAGAGCAAGAGGCTGTCGAACGCTAACAAGAATGGAGATCTGTTTTTTTTTTCCCCTTTTTGTTCACTTTTTTATCCTTTTTTTAGATTTAGATTTTTTGTTTTTATTTTTGTTTTTGTAGTTTCAGATTTGTTTGTTCAGTATAGTTATCTCATTTTCGTTTGTCCTTGTAATTCGTTTGTATATATCTCAGAATTTTTTTTCAGTCGTTTCATTTTTGTTTTTTTAGTTTTCTTATTGTTGTTTTTTACTTTGTTTAGTTTTCTTTGGTAGTTTCATTTCATTTTCTGGTGGAAGTTTATGATTTTTTGCTATTTTTCTTATTTTTTTCATAGCAAAATGCAAAAAAAAAAAAATTTTTTTGCTTACACTTGTACCTATTGCTGCGGTTTTCCCAAGAAACCGCGAAAATATGTCTATTTATTATTATTTAATTTCGCAACACAACCATTTGTCAATTTCGCATCCTATTCTAATTCCTAAATCACAACACAATCACAATGAAATCCAATTGACAAAAATACAAAAATACACAAATACAAACCCATTTGTCAATTTCGCATCCTAATATAACTCCTAAATCACAGCACAATCGTAATCAAATCTAATTGACAAAAATACATAAATACACAATCATTTGTCAATTTGGCATCCTAATCTAATTTTCAAATCACAACACAATCGTAATGAAATCCTAATGAAATCCAATTGACAAAAATACACAAATACACACACAATTTTTAGCAACAACCCAACAATTTTTCAATGAAGAATAATTGAAGAAGCAATTAAGCGAAGATTAAGAAGGTTGAATTAGAAGAATACCTGAAGATTGAAGTTTGTCGCCCGCTGCCGCCTATAACTAGAAGAGCCGCGTGGGTACAACAAATTAAGGAAATCGAAATTTAAAATTAAGATGCTGCAGAATTTTTATATATGCGAAAAGCAAACACAAGGAAAGCCAACATTCAGTCCAATACCCAACAAACCTCCAGTGCTATTCACGCACAATTAAGATGGAATTTCATCCAATTTCTAGTATAATCTTTTGGGAATTCTCTTATCTTCTTCTCACCTCAAATACTGAATTTGTTTGGGGTATATATTACCCGTATTCTCACGACAAAAACCACACGCATGATTTAGCTAAGAAATACTGAGAGTTGAGCGAGGGTTTGATTGACTTGGACATTCTTTGCGAATAGATCGAACAAAACCCTAACAAAATCAAACAAAAAGAATAGATCAAACAAAACCCTAACAAAATAAAAAAAAAAAAATCAAACAAAATAGATCGAGAAAAATGACAAACTCACCGGCGAGTCGGCGACGAGTCACAAGTCTGAACTGTCGCCTGAAGATCTACGTCGCCGATCTGAACTGCGTCGCCTGAAGTTTTCGTGTTGGATTCGCAAAGGAGAAAGAGAGAGAAAGAGGAACTGGGTGACTGGGTTAGTTCGCGTGTGAGAGAAACGCTTCAAATGAATATTTTTTTTCCGAAATAATAGTTGGTCACGTGACCAACAATGACCCTAAGTAAATTCGCCACTCGGTTCTTAAATATCAAATTTTTACTATCCTTGATGATTGATAAGTAATAAAAAATATCATGACAACTTACTTGAATTAACTTAACCATTATCTAAAGAAAATGTTTATTTAATTAATATGTGCACTATCTTAATAAGGCTATATTAAGTTCACTTTAGAAAATATTCCTTTGTGTTTTTTATCTTTCTCACTTGGAATATTGTCACTATTCCCAATTAGATAGCATCTTCTAAAAATATAGTCATGTGGGTTCTAGTTTGATTGGTCTCTATAGATATACAATTGTGTCTCCCTATTTAGTACCCGATGATGGTGCATATCATATCATCATCCTAATTGGTTCGATCTGAAGGAGAATAATATGAAGAACTAGGTCCAAAACCGTTTTTAAATGCATAAAGCCTATTTATTTGTTCAAAATGATTCTACGCCTAATTTTGTAAGGCCGATTAATTATTCTGCTTATTAATTGTCTTTGAGCTTATTTCTTTTATGGATTCATATTAGTTATTCTTTTTTTTTTTTTCCTAAGCAAGTAAGTGTATATATTAATGCCCAAAACATTACAACCAAAACCAAGCTAACAAGATGCGAACCAACTAGGTTGGACCCCATCAAAAGTTAGCCTAGTAATACATAATA
Organism: Beta vulgaris subsp. vulgaris; assembly: GCF_026745355.1. NCBI lineage: Eukaryota > Viridiplantae > Streptophyta > Magnoliopsida > Caryophyllales > Amaranthaceae > Beta > Beta vulgaris. The sequence continues at coordinate 36,858,836 of NC_079202.1, read as the reverse complement.
CAGCTTCAAACAATTACAGCCACAACATTACAGATTTTCAAACCATTCATGATCTTCTCTAGAAATTTTCTGAGGCATTACACTTTGTATTCTTGCTCTAACACTGATTTTTAATTTTTTCATCAATTGAGTAGGAGTGGGAACCCAATGTTGCCAATAAGCATTATTCCTACTACTCCAAATCAGGTATATCAAACCTGCACATCCAGCAAACATTACCTGCTTTCTAAACTTGGACTTCTTGCTTCTCTGAATAAACTTCACCAGCTATGGAATATGGCTGATGCTTGTATTACAACCTAGCCAACTTTTGAGCTGTTGCAAACATTCACTGCTCAAATGACATTGGAAGAATAAGTGTTGATGAGATTCTGAGTGAGTTGCACAGATCATACATAGCCCATTAGTGTCCAATCCCATGTGTCTCAATTTTTCAGTTGTCCTCAGTTTCTCCTGTATTGCTAGCCAAAAGATAAATCTATGTTTAGGTAGATTTAATCTATTCCATATTGCTGTGTCCCAATACACCTTGAGTTGTTCACCTTTCATCTTCTCATAAACAGTCTTCACTGAATATTTCTGCATTGTACTGAGTTCTCCTTGTGTATAATACTGCTTCATTTGCTCTTTAACATGGCAAATTTTCTTCCAGTACCAGCTTGCACCTGATCTGGGCTTGTAGTCCCACCAATCCACATCTCTAAGATATACAGAATGGATCCATTTTAGCCAAATACTATCTTGCTTACTAGAGATAGCCCAAACATATTTGCCTAAGCTTGCTTGATTCCAAGTGATGACATCTCTGAAGCCAAGACCACCACTATTCTTAGGAGTACAGACCCTCTCCCAAGCAATGAGTCCAGGTTTTTGACTAAAATACTCCTCACTCCATAAGAAAGCTCTACATATTCTGCTTATTTCATGTAGAACTTGCTTAGGTAAAACAAATACCTGAGCCCAATATTGATGAAGACTTAAAAGTACTGAATTAATAAGCTGAGTTCTGGCTGCATAAGACATGTTTCTTGAGCTCCAAACCCTTATTCTGGTCACCATTTTCTCCACAAGTGTTTCACATTGAGCTGCTGTAATTTTCTTTACACAAATAGGAACCCCTAGATACTTGAATGGTAGATTCTGGTAGGTGAATCCAGATGTATCAACAATTCTCCTTATCTCTCTTTCATTCATACCACAAGTATACACTGCTGATTTCTTCACATTGGCTTGTAAACCAGTAGTATCAGAGAACAATGAAAGCTCTTAGAAGAAGGTAACAGGATGGGAAGTCCCCTTTGCAACACATGATTAAATCATCAGCAAAGCACATGTGTGTTAGCTTGATTTCTTTGCATCTGGGATGATAATGAAACTGCTCCAATTCTCCAAGCTTGTTCAAAATCCTTGATAGATATTCCATACACAATACAAAAAGAAGAGGGGAGATTGGATCTCCTTGCCTTAGCCCTCTAGAAGACTTGAAAAAGCCTTTCATCACACCATTTATCATCAATGAAAACTTAGGTGTAGTAACACTTTCCATAATCAGAGATGTAAAACTTGTAGGGAAGCCCAATGTTTCAAGCATTTCTTTCATAAATTCCCAATCAACTGTATCATATGCTTTCTGAATATCAATCTTTAGTAAACAACTAGGTGTATTGTTTTTTCTACCATAGTGCTTAACTAAATCTTGAATGACCATAATATTATGTATGATGTACCTACCATGTACAAAGCCCCCTTGATTCTCCATTATCAAGTCTGGTAACACATGTCTTAGTCTATTACACAACACTTTTGTAATAGCTTTATAGATAGTGTTACAGTAAGAGATAGGTCTGAATTCAGTGACATTTTGAGGACATTTTGTTTTAGGAATTAAGGTAATGACAGTGGTATTTACCTCTTTCAATAGTCTGCCTCCATTCAATGTATCCAGTATATCCTCAATTACATCCTCTCCCACAATTGCCCATGCATCTCTGTAAAAAAAGGTCCCAAAACCATCTGTTCCAGGGGCTTTACTACCTGGAATAGAAAATAAGGTTGTCTTCACCTCCTCAGCAGTGTATGGTGCATTCAAGACTTGCTTATGTTGTTCAGTGAGAACTGGCCCTTCATGTATTAATTGTTGTATTACTGGGGTCCTCCTATCCTGCCTTTCACCAAGTAATTTCTCATAATAAGACAAGAAAGCCTTGGTGACAGCTTCAGGTTCATCATGCCATGCTCCTTGTTCATCATATATGCTATAAATCTGGTTCTGTAACCTTCTTGCTTTAATGCTTTAATGAAACAAAGTTGTGTTTTCATCCCCATCTTTGATCCAGGCTGCCTTTGACTTTTGTGATAAGAATTGAGTGTAAGCCAAATGCTGTGATCTATAGTCCTGCACTGCAGCCAATTCATTAGCAGCTAACTGTGTATCACCAGGGTTAATATGCATTAATTTTTGAGCTTCCATCATTTTCTCATAAGCCTGTAGTTCTCTAGCTTGTATGTCCAGAAAACCCTCCTTGTTCAGTTGCTTCAAGGCAACTTTGATCAACTTCAGTTTCTTCATGATCTTGTACATTTTAGTACCTTGAATATCTTGTCTCCATGCATTCCTTACAATATCTTCATATTTTGCTGAAGACTTCCACATAGTAAAGTATTTGAATGGTTTTTTTCCTCCATGCTCTATAGGATATACCTTTAATATGGCAGGTGAGTGATCAAAATCACCTTCCATCTGAAAGGACACTTATGCAGTTGGATATATGTCCTTCCAAGCTTGATTGGCAAGCATTCTATCAAGCTTGGAAAATACTCTACTACTTCCTTGCTGCTTATTATTCCAGGTATAATAATTACCTGAATACTTGATGTCTTGCATACCACACTTATCCATGCAGCAAATCATGTCATGCATTTCACTTTCTCTAACAGGTGCTCCTATTCTTTCTTCAGTATTCATTACACAATTAAAGTCACCACATAGCATCCAAGGCTTATTAACCTTAATTTTCACCAGATCCTCCCATAACTCCATTCTCCTATCTCTCTCATTAAAAGCATAAATGAAAGTGATATAGAAGCTATTGTCACCATTCATAGGTTGTAGATGACAATGAATGAACTGTTTTGTACATTCACATATTGTGAGATGGAAACTATTAGGTTTCCAAGCCAACAAGATTCTACCTCTATCAATTTTACTTAAGTTAGAAGTAAAACACCACCCATTAAACACTCTTTGATACAACCTCCCTAGATTCTGAGCATTCACCTTTGACTCTAACAGACCCACAACACCTGCAGCAGTCTGGTGAATATAATTTTTCACATCAGCCTGCTTCTTTGTGCTGTTAAGGCCTCGTACGTTCCAACATAAGATTCTATCCATCACGAGAAGAAGGATCTCCCCCTTCTTGTCTCTTATCTGCCTGCTGTTCATTATCATTTTCTGAATTCAAAGGCTGAAAATGATTCTGTGTACTTGTTGTAGTACTCCTGGAATTCCTTACTCTGATTGGTTTCAAAGCCTTTTGAAATCCATCAGGGTCCACATTCTCCTTCACATTCTCATCCACTGCTACTTCTTGTACTGTCCTGGCTTCACTGGTTACCTTCTTCTGTTGAGGTTCCTTCTCCAACAAGGTTATATTCTGTTGAACCTGTTTAGGAGCCCACACTTGCTTCACTTTCTTGTTTTTGCAATCTTGTGTTGAGTGACCTATCCCCTTACACTGCTGGCATTGAGTAGGCCTCCACTCAAAAACAATAGGCACATGAGTGAGTTCGCCTAATTCATTCCAGAAGTTAACATGATCCGGCAACTCCTGCTCAATCTTAACTTCAATGAGAATTCTAGCATACTGCAACTTATCTCTATTTCTCGTTGCTTCATCTCTCTTAATTGGATCACCAATTTGTGAAGCAATCTTATGCAATGACTTTTCTCCCCAATATTTCAAGTTCAATCTTAATTGCACCCATATTGGCACAGTTTTAAGATCTTCCTTCTCAAAATCCATCTCAGGACTCCATTTTTTCATGACAAGAGGTTTTTTATTAAAAAAAATAATGGCCAGCTAACACATTATCTCTAGTATCGATTGCCTTAAATCTGACTAAGAACATACCCTTTCTGACTAGAGCAACCTTATCCACTTGCTGATTCTTCTAAATTCTCCTCAAAAACCCCTCCATTACCTGAATAGGAGGATTTGCCCCTACTACATAGCATAACAAAGCAGAACTCCAATAATCTACTTCCTCTTGAATATCTTCCAGATCAATGTGAATAGGATTCATAGTGAAATTATCCTTCTGCACTCTATTCTCATTCTGACTATGAATTTCAACACAATCCTCATCTACCACATCATGAAATTGCTGTAGTATAGGGATAGAATTACCTCTTACAGGGGACTTATCACAAACAGTTGCTACATATTCCTTCCTGGAATTGTGAATGGATTGTAACCATTCATTGAAGGTATGTCTGATCTCAGATTGCTTCTTCAATTCCTGAATCGATGCTTCCGAAGTCATCGGCTGTCCAATGCCTAATCCAAAATCCAATGCCTCAATACCAAGGATTTCCTCCATTGATCTCGTTCTCAAAGCTTGAGAGTCAGATGAAGGTCCTCTTACTTTCTCCTTACCTTTTCCAGACTTACTTCCTTGAGAATGTCCACTAGCTTTCCTTGCCATGGCAACAATGTGAAACACCGAGAGAAAATGCAGGTAAAAGTTCTCAATCAATGGAGGTTACTGTTCCATTGAATTCTAGTGAGAGGAGAGAGTTTCTCTCACTAAAACGGAATTTGGCTTTGTATCATATTAGTCATTCTTGATAATTAATTCTAATCATTATTTTTTTAACAAGTATTTTTCTTATATAAAGGATTTTATTAAGGTTGGATTTTATCCTCTTGGATAATTGATTTTCTAATTTCAAATAATAATATTTAATAAAGATTGGATTAAAAAATAGAATTCGACTAGATCTACGGATGTGCTTTGCGCATTCCAATGTGTCTGGCGCAGCTTGTAGCTCGTATGCAACTATGAGACCATCAACAAATTTTAGCAGCGCATAGCAGAATATGTTAGCGCACAACCATGTGCTTGAGGCATATTTGAATTAAACATCTAAACTAATCAAACTATAAATATCAAACTAAAAAGGATCTAGGGAAATGGTTATTTATATAGATGCTTAGAAGTTAGATTAAAACAACCATCTATATATGGATTCAACCCTACTATGTTGCTATTAGGCTTTGCAGGAATTATTTTTGACAGTTGTACGACAACCTATCAAATTTTGTCGCCGCTGCCAAGGAGACAATATAGTTTTATTTAGTTTTTATTGTTGGTGAGACTAAATTGTATTTTTTTTTTCCTTTTGTGGATATTTTTTTATAAATTTTTTGTGTCATGGAGTCATGCTATATTGATGATGGGCATGATTCTTTTGCTAGGCAACATAGTAATAATTCTTGGGATTCTCGTGTTTACAATTTTGATACATCACATCAAAATCCTCCCAATTGTGGCATGAGTTCTCCTGAATTACCTCATATGTTGTGAACCCCGTGCATATGCTAGTAATTGTATAGCAATTTCTTCTTTTCCTCAGTATGAGTGAAGCTTTCTGGAAATACTATCATAAACTTGGCGATTATAATGGTCCTAATCCTGGAATTGAACTATGGGATATGTGCTTAGTGATTGATGAGGGTTAAATAAACAGACTAGGATGGTAGTAGAATCTATTTCTAATGGGGAAATACTATTCCAATCGCTTGATTATTGTTGGGATTTAATTGTGTGGCTGGCTAAGAATACTTATGAGTGGGAGATGTCTTCATCTGCTCTTTCACCCCAAGCCTACATGACACCACTTCCTTATTATTCTAATTATCAGTCTAATTCTCATGATAGATCTTCATGTGATGTGACATCAATAAATGGCTTTAACCCCTCCTCCCAATATGAATGTCAATCTGCTCAAAATTTGCGCTCCAAACTGTTTATTTATGATGATGATGAGGGTTGGATGATAAATGAGAGTTATTGGGATAATGAAAAGATTGAGAGAAATACCAAAAATATGGATGTTTTGCAGGAAGAAGAAACCATGGTCGGCATTTCCACTTTTGAGGAAAGTCAAGTCGGTTGTGATGTGATTTATGAGTCTTTATCGGCATTAGCTATTAATTTTGAGTCTCATATTCCATTTTCTCAAACACTTGACCTAGCTCCTTCTTATCCTATAATATTTCCTCCATTTTTCCTCCTTTTTCTCCTTTTGAATGACTTTTATGATCATTTTGTACACTTAGTTTCTTTTCTTCCTTTTGAGTCATACAAAAAGAACAATGTTTTCTCTTGTATATATAACTTCTCCTTTAATTTTTGTTTATATAGTTTTCATAGTTATTTAGAATTAACTTATTTTATTTTCCCTTTCCACTCTTATACTTCCTCCGTTTCACAATATTTGCAACACTTTTGCAATTGCAGACTCCGAGGTAATTTTTCTTAAGGGATGATCAAAGTGTTGGAGAGAGAATTAATTAGGTGGTGGGGACCAAAAGTAAAGGTGGAGTTGGAGGGAGAATTTTGGGACCAACAAATTTTTTATAGGGAAACAAACCCACGTGGGGTAGGGGATTTTTTTTTTTGGTGTCAGTATAAAACTACTTGGAGGGATAATTTTCCTCTAAAACATTTTACCCAAAAGTTGCAGCCATCTTTTTTCATTAGCTGCGTGGGTTTTTGTTTTGGAGGAAAATGTTACCTCTAAAATAGAAAATTTTTGCTGATTAAGCCCAAACTTGTCCAAAAATTAAGGAGGGAAATTTTACCTCCAAAACATAAATTATCCCACCAAATTCCTACATTTGGACATTAAGTTAACAGCCTTATATAAAGACCACCCTAAGGAGGCAGCCATTAATGTTTCACTAACCTTAAAAACCACCAAATGTTTAAAAGGGTGTAATCCAAAAAAATCAATCCCCTTAATTACATAACATTGATGCAATAATCCAGTCACGACCATCCCAAATTCAGCCAAAAAAATGACAAAAAATCATCTTCTTCATTTCCATATCTGCTAGGGGCAAAATGAAGAATCGAGACAGGTTATGGATCAAATGGCTGCATGAATACTATATTAAACAGCAAAACATCCTCCTCATGGCAACAACTAATAGGTTGTCATGGTCCATGAAGAAGGTGCTAGAGAGCAGAGAGATTTTTCATGACCTGCAGGCTACACACATGCTTCAGGCTAATGTGCTTTCAATCAAAAAACTTTATTTGTTAATGCAGGGTGAACATGATCATGTGAGATGGAAGAGAATTGTATGCAACATTAAAGCTAGCCCTAAAGCTTTATTTGTTACTTGGCTTATTCTCCATGATAGATTGGCTACCAAGGACGGGTTATTCTCCTGGGGGATTACAGATGATGACTTATGCCCCCTATGCAATGTTGCTAGTGAGAGTATACACCACTTATTCTTTGACTACCCCTTCTCTCAGAACATATGGACAGTATGCCAGCAACATTTGAAAGTTGTGGTGACCAGAAGAAATTTGGCTGAAGAAATTCAAGTTGTTGCCTTGAGGAGTAAGAGGAAAGGAGCAAAAGCCCAACTATATTGTATGATGTTTGCTGAAGCTATGTACCAGATATATATGGCTCCAAAGAAATGCAAAAGTTTATGGGGGTCTTATGCTGGATGCTAAAGCTAATTTTAGGCAGATTTGTTTTCGTGTTGCTAGTAGGTGTAATGACTGTACTAGACAACTTCTTCTTTGGTAATGGTTTGTGTGTTTATGTGTCTATGCTAGTGAGTAGAGTTAGAAGGGTAAGGCTATTGGTTTGATGCTCCCAGGCCTTTCCTAGAAGGTAAGGGGAGCTCTTTCCTTTGTTCTTGTCCCTTGGTGTTGATAGATTGTACCACTACTCTCTCTTTTTTTGTTATCAATAATAACTTTGAATTGCAAAAAAAAAAATGTAGAATAAACAAGATGATAGGTTCTTCAGTGTTGATCAGTTGTTAGAAGAGGGATGGCATGCTTTTCTTGATGAGACCTCTGATTCAGAAGATGTGGCAGTAGAAATTTAACATGTTGCAATACAAGAAACAACAGAGGTCACAGTGCATAGCCCAACAATCAATGAAAAAATTAACTCCAATGAAGAAAAGACACTTAGTGGAGAAACTGTTTCAACTTCAAAGTGGTGATAAGTTACTTTGGGGTACATAAAGAAAACTTTCTACATAATTTGGGATACACAGAACTACTGTCCACAGACTTTAGAAACTTGCAAAAAATGCGAGAATCAAGATGTTCCACTTGATGTCACCTCAAAGTGAAAAGACAATTGTGGAAGAAAGATCATAAAATATGATGAGGAATGGCTTCAGTCATGTCCCCTAAGCTACAGGTCAGTTGTGAGGGCATTTGCAGGGTACCTTAATGTTTCACCCAGTATTATTTTCAGGCTACTTAAGAAGGGAAAGCTTAGATCACACACTGCCAACAACCACCCAGCCCTCACAGAGGCACATAAGCTTGCTAGGATGAAATGGGTTCTTTCCCACATCATACTTGCCACTGCAACTGAACCAACAATGTTTGAGCCCACTACACTAATGAACCAGCAATGATAGATACCAAATTTCCCATCATGGATCATAGAATGTCATTCATATTGATGAAAAATGGTTTTATTTAAACCCAGACATGCGAAGATTCTACTTACTGCCCAGGGAAGAAGAGCCACACAAATGCACATAGTCAAAGAGGTTCAATATAAAGGCTATGTTTATGGCTGTAATTTCAAGGCCATTGTATGACAAAGAAAGGTCATATGATCCATGATGGGAAATTTGGTATCTATCATTTTGTGGAAAGGGTTGCAGCAAAAAAAAAAAGCAAAAACATAGTTACATGTACTATTGAGACAAAACCAATAGAGAGAATAACCCAAGTGGTCATCAGGGATGTGATTATCAACCAAGTTATACCAACAATCATGAGGAAATGGCCTGCTCATCTCTCAAAAAAAATTATGATACAACAAGATAATGCAAGGCAACACATAAGTCCAACTAATCCAGCTTTCATTGAAGCAGCCACAAGAAATGGGTTTAACATCAAATTGGTATGTCAGCCCCCCAGTCCTCTGATTTAAACATTTTAGACCTAGATTACTTTAATGCTATACAAGCATTGCAGTATAGCTCATTTCCTAAGAACATTGACGAGTTAATTGAAAAAGTGCAAGCATCATATGAGTTCTTTGACCCACAATTATTAAAGTTTACATGGTTACAACTTCAATACTGCATGGTTGAGATTTTACAAGTAAAAGGGGGAAACAACTACAAGAACCCTCACCATGGGAAGATCAAATTAGATAGGTTGGGCTACTACCTAAGAATGTGACAGTGGATCAAGAACTAATTGATGATGCAATGGACTACTTGAATGACAAGGTGATTTTGGTTGAATATAATCCAATGGAGTTTTTTTTGAAGTGGATGCAGACTAACGGGTGTATGTGCAATGGTGTGATGCATAGAAGAAGAAGTACATGTAAGTTTTTTATTTTCACTGCTACACTACATGGTTGACTATTGCACAAACCTTATTCTTAGTGTGAAATCTGATACGCATTTTTTTTTTTTTTGTAAACTGAAATTGGATGGACAATAACTGTTTGTGTTTTAAAATTGTTTAGGTTGATGCATACTAACTTTTATGTTGTTAATGGTATGCATCCAAATATAGCTAAGGTAAATCTTTTGTATAGATTACAGGTATGCATATCAACCTAGGTTTGTAGATGCAGTCAAGTTTATACGGTGAACTTTATTCAATTTAAGTTTTAAAAAAATGTTTGGTCCACTTTGCTCCTACTTTAATCCATCAGGGATATGGTTCTTTTACTCATTAAAAACAGGATATGTTACCTCAAAAGAGTTAACTCTGGAGCCAATCAGTCCCTGTTTTAAGAGTTAATGAGTCCCTTCATCATTTGGATGTACAGGGGACTAATAACTACAACTCTAACTAAGGCAGGGTGAAACCAAACTCACATCATGGATCATCATTTGACCTGTAATAATCCATCAGGGATAACAAAAATTAACTCATTGAATACAAGGTTTGTTACCTCAACAGAGTAAACTCTGGAGCAATTCAAACCTTGGTTTAGAGTTTTGAGTCACTTCATCATATGGATTGGGTGGCTATAAGGGACTCTAAAGTAGTGCATGCATTAGGGACAATTAAAAGCCAACCATTTATATCATTAGCCAACAACCTTAGCACACAATTCATGGACTCATCACAATTGGGTCAATAATAAAATTAGGAACAGTCAATAATGAACCTTTAACATCATAAGCCAAAAACCCCAGCATACTACAAGCCTTATCCAACACAGTGAGGCACAAAGTTCGGGGAGTCATCACAATTACAGCCACAAATATTAGGGACAGTAGAAACTTAGGCTTTAACAACATAAGCCACAAAGTTCAGGGACTTATCACAAGTAAAGCCATTCATATTAGGGACAATTCAATATAATCAACCTTTTAACAACATAATCCAACATGTTCAACATACTAACACAACCCTAACCCACACAGTGAGGCATAAAGTGCATGGAGTAATCACAATAAAAGCCACAGAAATTAGGGCAAGTAGAAATTGAAATTTTAACCACATAATGAACCTTTTAACAAAATAACCCAACATGTTCAACATACTAACACAACCCTAACCAACACGGTGAGGCATAAAGTTCATGAAGTAATCACAATTAAAGCCACAAATATTAGGGACAGTAAAAACTTAACCTTTAACAACATGATCAACCTTTTAACAACATAATCCAACATGCTCAACATAGTAGTTGGGGACTCATCACAAGTAAATCCTTAACCAACACAGTGAAGCAGAAATTTCAGGGACTCATCATCACAAGTAAAGCCACAAATATTAGGAGTAAGAAATATTATAAAAAGCATTAAAGGAGTAAGAAATCACCAAATTAGGATGTTGTTTGATGTGGGACTCATCACATGTAATGCTTCCTGAATGAAGGGACATAACCCTTCATGAATTGCAACACTGTTGGGTCACATGCATCCTCATCAATTCCACTCCATGGCCCAACCCTATTCTTCCGGGGGCTGCTGTTTTTAACAGGAGGGAGTAGAGTGGCACTCCACTTTATTTCTTCTTTTTATGGCAAAGACGCCAAGGTTAGCTTCCTCTTCAATCTACCTGAGCCCAACAGTGGTTGTAGGGCTGCCAGCGCAAACACAACAACCCTTCTCCCACCATCAACAACAACTCCCTTCCCTTTACCCACAACTAACTCCTTCCTTTTACCCACATCCTCACCCCCCCATTTTCATTAACATGCAGATCTCACTGCAAGTGTAACATCCCGTCCAAAACAAAGAAGAGAAAAGACTAAAAATAAGGAAAATGGAATGAATAAAGGCAGCGGAAATACAAATGGGACGGAGATGCTACTCTATGGAGTAGAACATGAACTATAAATAGAATAAGCCATCATAACCATAAGCCAACTCCAAGGTGAATATATAAAAAGGGAAAATCATGTTCAAAAGTCATGTTCGGCTCAATAGAGACCGACTCTATAGGAATGACATGAGACGGATCGCTGCGATACCTCCGCAACTGCGACACGTGGAACACATCGTGCACCCTCGACAACTCAGGGGGCATAGCCAACCTGTAAGCCACCTCCCCAATCCTCTCGAGAATCTCATAGGGGCCAACATACTTCGGGCTTAACTTGCCTTTTTGCCAAATCTCACCACTCCCTTCATCGTAGATACTTTCAACATCACCTTATCTCCAACGGTGTAAGAAATAGGCTTCCGACGCAAGTATGCATAAGACCTCTGCCTATCTTGAGAAGCCTTCATTCTAGCCTGAATCACCTTTACTTGCTCAACAGTATCTTGGATCAAGTCTGGTCCCAACACTAACGAGTCACTTATGTCGCTCCAACAAGTAGGACTGCGACACTTTCGCCCATACAAGGCCTCATAAGGAGCCATCTGAATGCTAGCATGGTAACTGTTGTTGTAAGAGAACTCCACCAAGTTCAATGACTTCAACCAAGACTCTTGAAATTCCAAAGCACAAGCACGGAGCATATCCTCCAGAGTCTGAATAGTCCTCTCAGTTTGCCCATCCGTAGCAGTGTGGAAAGCGGTACTCAATTTCAACTTAGTACCAAAAGCTTCTTGCAGAGCAATCCAGAAATGAGACAAAAATTTCGGGTCACGATCAGATACTATATCCTTCGGAACACCATGCAATCGAATGATTTCATTAGCATAAGCTTCCGCTAACTCCTTCATAGACCAAGTATTCTTCATCGGAATAAACCGAGCCACCTTAGTCAATCGGTCCACAATCACCCACACAGCACTCTTACCACCAGCAGCTCTTGGAAGACCCATAACAAAGTCCATCGAGATAGAATCAAACTTCCACGCGGGAATTGGTAATGGTTGTAGCAAACCACCTAGTCTTTGATGCTCGATCTTGACCTTTTGACACACCAGACACCTAGCCACAAATTCGGCCACTTCCCTCTTCATGCAAGGCCACCAGAAGTTAGCCTTGAGATCCTTGTAAAGCTTATCACCCCCAGGATGAACAGAGTAGGGAGTACAATGAGCTTCTTCGAGAATCTTCTTCTTAAGCTCTAAGTCATTAGGCACACACCAACGACTCATAAACTTTAGACCTCCCTCGGAATCGACTTCGAAATTTTCGGCTCGACCCTGAGCCTGAGCTACGTGGATCTTTTCCAACTTAGGATCATTTTTCTGCTTCTCTCGCAACTCTTGGAACAAGGCAGGCTCGACACTCATAGCACAGAGAGTTTCTACCGAACCCTGAGGTACCACCTCGATTTCGAGCTTCCGAAATTCATCACATAAGTCTCTCGGCGGAATTCTAACCGCATTAAGAGAATGCTTCGACTTACGGCTGAGAGCGTCCGTAACCACATTAGCTTTGCCCTCATGGTAATCAAGCTGCAGATCGTAATCCTTGATCAGCTCCAACCATCTCCTCTGCCTCATATTCAAATCTCTTTGAGTGAAGATATACTTGAGGCTTTTGTGGTCGGTAAAACCCTACACGAAACCCCATACAGATAGTGACGCCAGATTTTAAGAGCGAACACCACCGCAGCCAACTCCAAATCATGAGTAGGGTAATTCTTTTCATGCACCTTCAACTGCCTGGATGCATACGCCACCACTTTTCCTTGTTGCATAAGAACACAACCCAACCCGAGCTTCGATGCGTCACTATATACTTCGAACCCAACCCCTTCAGTAGGCAAGGTTAGAACAGGAGCGGTAGTGAGACACTTCTTCAATTCTTGGAATGCTTTTTCACACTCTTCGGACCACAGGAACTTGCTCTCCTCCTTCATCAATTTAGTCAACGGCTGAGCTATCCTTGAGAAGTCCTTGAGAAACCTCCAATAGTAATCAGCAAGACCAAGGAAACTCCAGATCTCGGAAACATTTTTAGGACTCTCCCAATCCACCACAGCTCTAACTTTGGAAGGATCCACCATAACTCCATCCTTGCTGATAACATGGCCTAGGAACGACACCTCCTTCAGCCAGAACTCACACTTGGAGAACTTTGCAAACCATTTCTGTTGCCTCAGAATACCCAAGATCAACCTTAGATGCTTCTCATGCTCTTCTTCATTCTTAGAGTACACCAGGATATCGTCGATAAAAACAACTACACACGAATCCAGGAACTCATGGAAAGAGCGGTTCATCTGATCCATGAATACAGCAGGGGCATTAGTAAGACCAAAGGGCATGACAACAAACTCATAGTGCCCATATCTTGTACGGAAAGCGGTCTTAGGAATATCCTCCTTCTTCACCGAAATCTGGTGATAACCTGACCTCAAATCTATCTTTGAGAATACTCTTGCACCCTTTAGCTGGTCAAACAGATCCTCAATGCGGGGCAAGGGATACCGGTTCCGCCTAGTCACCTTGTTCAATTCTCGATAATCGATGCAAAGCCGCATACCCCCATCTTTCTTTTTGACAAACAGAACAGGAGCACCCCACGGCGAGACACTTGGCCTAATAAATCCCTTATCAATCAGTTTTTGCAACTAAGTCTTCAACTCTTGCAACTCGGCAGGCGCCATCCTATACGGGGCCTTTGACAGAGGAGCAGTTGCAGGAGTCAAGTCAATGCTGAACTCAACTTCTCTTTCAGGAGGGATACCCGGTAGCTCATCAGGAAAGACGTCCGGATACTCACGGACAACGGGAATGTCCTCTAATTTCACCTCTTGGGTCAAATCTTTCACCATGCAGAGGAACACTTGCTCCCCTTTTTGACGGAGCCGTTGCATTTTGAGAGCAGATACGATCTTTACTCTCTTCTTCAACACCACTCCACTATAGGAGATACGCTTGCCACACGGACTACGAAGAGTCACTTTTTGATCGCGGCAATGAATCTAAGCACGATACTTGAACAACCAGTCCATGCCCAAAATAACATCAAACTCGACCATGGAGAAAGCCTTGAGATCGGCAGGAAGATCAATACCCAACACAGAGATAGGCACTCCATAATATTCGGCCAAACAAGGGTAATTCTCACAGAAGGTAGAGAAATAAGAGTTCAAATAGGAGAAGTCGAAGTCAATTTAGCTTTCTTGGCAAAAGAATTAGACGCACAAGACACGGAAGCACCAGAATCAAACAACACAGAAGCAGGAACAGAATTAACAAGAAAGGTACCAGAGATGACGTCGGGATGAACATCGGCGTCGGAATGAGTCATACTGTAAACCCGATTCTTTGGCGGAGCAGAATGACTAGGAGGAACAGGGGGCTTAGCCGTAGCCCTCGGATTCTTGGGACACTCATAACTCTTGTGACCCGCTTCCCTACAATAGAAGCAAACAATGGCAGCACCCTCACAATCCTTCCCCGGATGCACGGGCTTCTCACACCTTCGACACTTGGACGAATCAAAACCCTGCCTAGAATTGGAGCCTTGGTATCCACCACGGAAACTCGACGCAAACCTCGGCTTCTTAGCCGGACCAGGAGCAACAGACGGGAAAGGCTTCCTTACAGATGCGGCCTTAACAACTTCTTCCTCTCTCACTGATGCATGAACACTCAGTGCCATCTCATAAGCAGCTTGGAAAGTGGTAACCCCCGAACACAGCACCAGAGTCCTTACCCTCGGATTCATTTTCTTTATATACCTCTTAACCCTCTCATCCTCGGTGGGAATAACAGTACCAGCGAATTTAGACAGCTCTGTGAAGCGGTCGGTGTACTTCTGGATATCCATATTCCCTTGAGTCAGAGATAGAAACTCCTCCTGTTTTTGCCAGCGCAACTCATTAGGGTAGAATCTCTCTTTCAGCTTGGCGGAGAACTGGGTCCACCCAAAACCAGCTGTAGCCATAAACACATCCTTCAACGTACCCCACCAATTATCCGCCTCTTTCTTCAAATAGTAGGTCCCAATAGGTACCATTTCGGCAGCAGAGCAGTTTGTTGCCGTGAAGAGCTTCTCCATCTCCCTTAACCAATTTTCTAGAGTCACAGGGTCAGCAACACCATCATAAGTAGGGGGCCTATGACGGTCAAACCGTTCGAAAGCAGACTGCCCACTACCAGAAGAAACAGCTCTATTAGCCAAAGAGATGAAAGCATTTTCCAGACTTACGCGACGACGACGCGCAGCTTCCTTTCTAGCAGCTAACTGTTGTCGTGGAGGCATACTACAAAACAAAAACTCTCACATTAGTCTATCAAAGTCACATAAGCAAGCATTAAATCGATAAACATAGTAAACAAAATGTTTCCCCAGGTTAGCTTTCCTACCCAGGTAACTCTCATACACTCTAGACTTGAAGCCTAAGACACTAGTAATCCTAGTCACAAGTCTACTCATTCTCTAGGAAGTAGTAGCAACTTAAACAGAGCTTCTGGAACGTTTTGCTCTGATACCAACTATAACATCCCGTCCAAAACAAAGAAGAGCAAAGACTAAAAATAAGGAAAATGGAATGAATAAAGGCAGCGGAAATACAAATGGGACGGAGATGCTACTCTATGGAGTAGAACATGAACTATAAATAGAATAAGCCATCATAAGCATAAGTCAACTCCAAGGTGAATATATAAAAAGGGAAAACGAGGTCCCATACCCTCATCTCCCACAAGTCTCAAAAGAGTCATAAAACCACCAAAGAAATCTCAAAACCGAGTAAAACAACTGAAATCTGTAGTTCCAAAACATAAGTCAAAACTAGAAGTAGCTACTTATAACCAACTAAGTAACTAGTCCTAAATCCAGCTTTGGAATGCTCATCCACTATGACAAGCCCCACTTCTTTGCGCACACGGGTAAAACACACAACCCCGATCCAAAATTATGACCACTCTAAACAGTGTCGCCATCTGCATAAAGATTCAACAATTTTCACAATCAGTGGGGAGTAACTAGCAGTTCTCCCAGCTCATATAGAAACTGATAAGAACTTAAATAATTAGAAACAACATCAGAAATACAATATCAACCACCATACTCGCCCAAAGATACAAACGACCGTTAAAACAACTAGACACTCTACCAATACAACCAAACCCCGTCAACCATGCAACAAATGCGGTCAACGAGCTCAAACATAACAGACCATACCGTCTGTGAGTAGACTCATTGGACCATGCCGCCCAAGGCCTACGTTGCATATTTGAGGAACCATACCTCCCTTTTCGAATAGCTATATTACTACGGATCATACCACCCGTAGGGAACCAATGGACCATACCGCCCAAGGTTAAGTAACCAAATCCTAGGACCATACCACCCTTAGGAATTCAAACTCAAGTTCCTAGAACCACACTATTCTTAGGATTACCTAATGAAGACCTCTAAAACCATACCGTTCCTAGAGTCACACTATCCAACAACGTGAAGCATAAATATCAAGCATACATCAACCAAATCCAACCGTCAATATAAACAAGTTATAAGCGGAACTCAATCAATCTTACCCATCAAGGTTCTATCATGAGTTTGCATAGCCAACACTAACAACCGGCACATTTCAAGACTCATAATCAAGAGCTACCCGTCACAAATGGGCACCTACCCTTAATGAAGCACTTTAATCAACCAAAGATTACTCATACACCCTTAGTATACATACCTAAGACCAACCAAGCCAAGATACACAAGCTGTAAGCCAAAAAGGAAATTAAAACACAGCAGCACGACCCAGGGGACAGACCCTCGTCGCAAGGTGCGACGAGCATCGCTGGTCGCGACAGCCAGCTGTCGTGAGTCGTCGCGAGTCGCGACGAGGCTAGCGAGTCGCGAGCAGCGTTCTGCCGTGGCCTACGAGCTTCGTTCGCTCGCCCACGAAGGCTTCTCCGAGGCTTGCTCCACCCACCCACGCCTATACCAACACCAAGTCTCACCCACACTCACACCAAACACCCTCATACAAGTCCATGACTCATCAACAACCACAACAATAACAACAAACTTCATCAATCACCACAATGACAACCAAGAGTCCAAGACACAAACCAAGGAAATCAACCAAATGAACACCACCATACCACCAAGAGAAAACAACAATTTGACAAGTGCTAACAATAAGGTTATAGTAGAAATTCCAAACACGAAAACAATACCAACAACTAAAGAATCCACATGAAACTTTAACCATACAAACCTCTAAGTTCCACCTAACATGATACTACGTTCTCTAATGCATTTCTAACAACCTAAGTTCAATATCTATACTCTACCGAATTAAAAAAAAACGCTAGTTACCTTTTTCTTGGGAAGATACGCAGTAGAAAACCTCAAATATACTCTAAACACCTTGGGAAAAATCACCACCTTCAACTCCTACGAACACAACACAACAATCTTGATACGTGCTTGAAAACCGATGCAAAGATAACGTGAAACTAAGAAACGTGACTGATTTATGTGTGAGAATAATTGTGGAAGAAGCACAAACTTTTTCCCTCTCTTTCCCTTTGATAGGCGTGTGAAATGAGGATGGCAAAGGGCCAAGAGTTGCTGATTTTATTTTCAGAAATTAAGGTGAAGAGTTTGTGGTTTATGAGGTGCATTAAGGAGGAAAAATGAAGAGGTTGACCTTTTGTTATCGCAACGTTACAAGAGGATCAAATAAGCTGTCCAAAACTCTTCGTATATTATGGCAAAATATCATAAATTTGGACACACACAAAATACAATGTACAAAGCGCTAGTACAATGTACACTCCAGACACCAAGTAAAAACGTTCAAAAATAATATGTACAAGCATATACTTTCAAAACTAAAAATTATCATTACTAACGAAATACAAATACGCACATACTATACTACCACATTATACACTCGGCACACAAAAAAGTACTACATTGTCTGTTTCATAAAAACAATGTGGACAACTGTATTATACGACTAACACAATGCCACATAAATAAAACGCACATTATAACCATTGCACAAAGTCAATTAAAATAATGTAGGTGTAAAAATATATACACATATATATATACTTTCCGAAAATAATTTAGTAGAAATATAATTTATCACATCAGATAATAATAATTAACACACGAAAATTTCAGAGAAATTTCGGGGTGTTACAGCAAGACCTGAGCATATAGGGCCTACGCACTGAGCATCCTTTTTTCTTGTCCTCCACCGCATCATGCATAACTTCATCCTCCACGATTTGTTCTAACTTCACCATCCTCTCTAAAAAACCTAATTTTTCTTCTTCCTCCTCCTCACTATCAATTTGAATAATCTCCCTCTCACTCTCAAAAGACAAATCATCAGAATAATTAAATTCCTCCAAGATCTGATAGTCACTATCCTCTCTCACGTTTTCCGCAGCCAAATTGGGTGGTAACTTGGGCCTTGCCTCCCCCAATTCATACCCCTTCGTATCCTCCAACTGCTCATCCAACGCAAATTAAAGCGCCTTCTTTGCGCTTGGACCCATATGATGTCCTGCACCCCCATACTAAAAAAAACAAGTCCAAGGAGATCTACGCTCGAATGAATCACAGACGTCTTTAATTAACAGCGTCTCCCCATAGTCATCAGTATCGAATAACGCATCAGTCAAGGGACTCAAATTGGGGATGAATTTTTCAGCCATAATCTCAATTGAGTGTTTAAGGAAGAATATTATTGGAGGAGATCTAGGTTTGGGTGTGAGAAAATCTAGGGTCACTGATTTAGGGTTGAAGAACAATGAGGAGAAAATCGGTTTTCGCCCTCATGTTGCACACTACGTATGGATCGGTCGGGTTAGATGCACATCTTCCAATGCTTTCCTTTTTCGTCATTTAATCCATGTATTCACTATTTCGTGTATATTTATAAGGATTTTTTGTCCCAAACTACCTTTAACTTCCAAGCTTTTGCGAGAAACTACCTTTTAAAAAAATAATTGTCCTAAACTACCTTACTTTACAATTTTGTTGTTGACAACTACCTTATGCCGGTTTCTGCCGTTGACTTTTGTTTTTTCAGTTCAAATTTGTGGGAAAAACAAAATTACCCTTGTGGAAATTGAGGAGGGTGATTGTTTCAATTTTAGTTGAAATAGGAGAGGAATTTATTGGTGGTAGAAAGTATCACATAGATATGAGAAATAGAACGCTCGCACACAGGAAAATAGGGGAAGTAAGGTGGGAAAATATGGGTTTGAAGAGGTCAAGTGATATAAGGTGACACTAAAAAACCGGAAAAAACAAAAGTCAACGCCAGAAATTGACATAAGGTAGCGGTGAACAACAAATTGGTAAAAGTAAGATAGTTTGGGATAACAATTTTTTTATAAGGTAGTTTCTCGCAAAAACATGAAAGTTAAAGATAGTTTGGGACAACAAATCCTATTTATAATAGCTATTTTGTTCAATAGGATCGAGGTTTGTTGACATGCCACAATCGAAGTGATCAGTTGTCTTCGTGGACTATAGAATAAGATGATGTTAAACTTCTGCTTGCAAAAACACAATTAAAACATTTATCAACTTGTATGTTTAAGCACGTAAACCTGCCTCTGATTTTAGCTTTCGTTGAGAGATGGCATCCTGAAACAAATTCATTTCACATGCCATTTGGAGAAATGACCATCACTCCTCATGATGTATCTTATATACTCAATGTACCTGTAGTGGATAACCCTCTAATTATTGAGAATACCCGTTTGAAATGACGACAGCTTTTGCAATACTTGGATGCACGTGCTTATCCACTCCATCCAGAGATACGCGATAGAACTGAGAAGGAGACATATTATCGATGCCTCAATGAGTTGATTATTGCTTTGGAGGATTTAATGCCTGAACTCGAAGAAGATCGTCGTCGGAGAAGAGTTAGTCATGCATATGGTCATGGCGTGATAGTAGACATGGTAAGTGATGATTGTATTTTTATTTTCTTAATTTGTCGTTATGAAATTTAGTAGTTTTAAATGTTAGTGTTCGGAGATATATTCTTAAACATGTGTGTTTGATCTTATATATTTCGTTCCATATGTTACCATCTTGAACATTTATTTGGTTGATGTCGCCACCTATAGATTGAAGGTTAGATCTAAATCATGACTTGCAATTATAAGCATGGTATATGCCAAAACATAAGAAACTATTATATATCAAAGTGAAATAAACTAAACAATGAGGGATAACACAAACTTTAAACGCATAAGTGGAGTAACTACGAAAGAAAATGAAATCCTACTACTTAAACCATGCCATGAGAAATGAAACCTATAAATATTTATGTTCTATCTAAAATGTTCCATTGATCAAACCTTTCCCGCAAATTTGTTCTCCAAAAATGAATGTCAAGGTTACAATAATGATCCCATCTAGGATACAGTGTAGGCAACGGAGCACGATCATGCATAAGCAGGACTATAAAGTGACGACCAATAAATCCCAGGTTGATGTGCAACATTGGAGGTTGACTCCCGCGACGATATTCTAAAGGCAAGATTGTAAGACTACCAAAAAGAGTATAACATGTGACAATTTTCTGATACCTAGTTGCAACCACAAACCCATGCTCTAACATACTCAATCACTTATCCTCTAGAGCAAAGGAATTGGGTTGAAAACAGTCAAGCCCACGAAAGGATCTATTAAAACCCATGATGGAACTAAAGAATCATGAAAAAGCCCTCAGTGACTCGGATTGGATAATGGCCATGCAAGATGACCTAATCAGTTTGAAAAAAAGAAAGTATGGTACTTGGAACCACATTCCAAATATCATAAGGTGATCGATATGACTTAAATGGGTGTTTAGGAATAAATTGGATAAATATGAAACTATAGTATGGAACAAAGATCGTCTAATTGTGAAAGGCTACAATCGACGGAAAGATATTGACTAAAAGGAGACTTTTGTTCCTGTTGCAAGGTTAGAATCTATTTAAATTTTAATTACCTTTGTTGCTTTCATGGGTTTTAGGTTGTACCCAATGGACGTCAAGGGTACCTTCCTAAGTGGATACTTAAATGAGGAAGTTTATGTGGAATAACCACCTGAGTTTGAAAATCCTCATTTTCCAAACCATATTTTTAAATTAGACAAGGCTTTATATGGAATTAAGCAAGCCCCTAGAGCTTGGTATGGAATATTGTCTAAGTTCCTACATGAAAATGATTTTTAAAGAGGTCGGGTTGACAAAACATCATTCCTAAAATCCAAAAATATTGATTTACTAATTGTCCAAATCTATGTTGATGACAT
This sequence comes from Beta vulgaris subsp. vulgaris, assembly GCF_026745355.1. NCBI lineage: Eukaryota > Viridiplantae > Streptophyta > Magnoliopsida > Caryophyllales > Amaranthaceae > Beta > Beta vulgaris. The sequence continues at coordinate 36,836,929 of NC_079202.1, read as the reverse complement.
TGTATTTGGTGTTACTAACGAATCATTATACAAGTATTTTGCATATCTAATGAATAATGGATTCGAAATGAGCATGATGGGTGAGTTAAACTTCTTCCATGGATTAGAAATCAAAAAAAACTGTAAAAGGTAGTTTTGCTTATAAAAATATCACATTAAAGAACTAGTTAATAAGTTTGTTCTTGATAATTCTAAGATCAACCATATACCTATCAAAACCGCAACTAGATTAGATGGAGATTCTATAGGAACAATGGTGGATCAAAAGAAATATAGAGGTATGATTGGTTCCTTGTTAAATCTAACTGCAAGTCGACCATACATTGCTTTTAGTGTTGGTTTTTGTGCTAGGTTTTAATCTGCTTCAAAGGAATCTCACTTAATTGTTGTAATGAGGATCTTTCGGTATTTAAAGGGAACTGATGATCTAATCGTGTTCTATCCAACATGTGACACATTTGAGCTTAAAGGATTTGCATATGCTAACTATGCTAAAGATTTTGTAAATAGAAAAGGCCCTTCATGTATGGTACAGTTCCTAGGTCATAGTTTGGTTTTGTGGAGTACCAAAAAACAAAACATTGTTGCATTATCCACAGCATGAAGCTGACTGTGTTGCTGTTGTAGCATGTTGTTCCCAAATGTTATGGATAAATCAACACCTTCATGACCATGGAATTAAACTTAATTGTGTTCCTATGTATTGCAAATACAAGTGTTATAGGTATTTCTAAGATCTAGTGCATCATCTAGAGTGAAATATATTCACATAAGACACTAATTCTTAAAAGACAATGTTAAAAATTGATTAATAAAGTTGGAATTTTGTCAAACTGGTCGCCAAATTGCTCATATACATCTTTGTGTAGTGATAGATTTGAACAATTAAGATTGGAGCTAGGTCTGTTAAAATTATGTTAATTGTATTTACCATGAACTTCCCCTGTAAATTGAATATTGATATGTGTAAGGTAGAATCGATAAAAGAAAATTTAAGTGGATCCAAGCACAAGTTCACCATGTTCCTAACATGGACATGATCGGATTAGGAACCATTCACTAATGTCTTCTAATATCTCCCTTATTGCCTAATGTGCCACTTGAAATTGTGACTTAAGGTTATGTGCAAAATTTGGTTCCTATTGAAATAAATTGTTGCAGATGTTGTACTTCTTTTTTTTCTGAAAATAATTTTTGTAAGGATATATATTATCATTAAGCTTACAAAATATATATCCTTATCTTAATTCCTTTATTTATTTTGTATCTCACGATTTCACCTAACCGCCAATTTTTATTTCTACCGCCATCTTTTTACATTAAACTGCATGTCTTTTCTTCTTCTTTCATCCCCCTTAGTTCCCATCTTTCTCAAACAACACTTCCTTCCTTATTTCTTTTTGAATCTTACTTCTCTTCCTCCCTTATAAATTCTCCACTTCAATCATGTCAAGAATCAGTGCAAACACCAACCCTAGAACTAATCAACCAATTTTTAATCAAATCCTTCATCCTCTCAACCATCAACTACTCCAATGGACTCCTTAGTCCCTAAACCACCTAACATAACTCAAGACGTTCCTCCACTATATTCTCCAAAAATATCTGAAATTCAGCAAGAACAGGTACGGAGCTACAAGTTGAGGGGGAACCTAAATTGATTCAAAAAGAATACAAGCAAGTTCAATCGGTTTCCACGAAAGGAACAACAAGAAAGTTTCGGGGAAATCATCTCAAGAAAGATACTTCTATCCAACCCAAATACATTCTTGTTATGTGCATCAATCATTCTTGGTGTTGAAAAGAAAAATTCCTTATTGTAGTTAAAACCATATAGAAACGAAATTGGAGAAAACTATATGGGTCTAGTTTTGCAAATGTGTTAATCCTGGAAGCCCTAGATGAATTTTGTGAAAATTTTGAGTTAATTGATTGGTTATGTTCCTTTGAAGTTGAAGATACTGAAATAAGTTTGATGAAGCTAAGCTAGGCTCCTTACTCAATGCTCCTACCACCGGAGTTGATGTTTATTTCAAATACAAACCTGCCTTCCCTTTCACTCACATTATCCAAGATGACCTTGTGTGCAGTTTCAAAGGATCCAAAACGTGTACTACTTTGGATCACAATCTTCTTAGCCACTTTCACAAAATTTTATATAATTTGGTGAAAAAAGTCCCTCTTCCCTAGACAAGCCAAGAGGAAAAAAGTGTTTTTACTTGATATGGTTTATATGCACTGCTTAGAAACCTAAACCCAAATAAACTTCTCTTCCTTTGTGATTCAGCATCTTCACCATGGCATCTCCAACAACACTGTTGTTAGGTTTGGTGCACTCCTGACCGAAATTCTTAAATTCTTTGAGGTACTATTTGGGTAGCTTTGTCTCACAAGGATAAAGTCATGGAAACATAATGAATGCTAAGGCCATTAAATATCTATGCTTATCTTTGGTTAATGGAAGGTCGGACAAGAAATTAAGAAGGGGCTATAAAAGAAAAAATGGAAGAAGAAGAAGAAGAAGAAGAAGAAGAAGAAGAAGAAGAAGAAGAAGAAGAAGAAGAAGAAGAAGAAGAAGAAAAGAAGAAGAAGAAGAAAAGAAGAAGAAGAAAAGAAGAAGAAGAAGAAGAAGAAGAAGAAGAAGAAGAAGAAGAAGAAGAAGAATCGAGTTTCAAAGTTTCTAAAAGAAAGATAACTCCTAAAACTGCTTTGGTTGAGGAAGCATCCAAGAAAAGTCTCCCTAAGGAGAAAAAGGAACATGGTCATGTGGAACCTCAAAAGTAAAGCTAAAGGCTCGTCAAGCAGTTCTTTTCAATGGAGGAAGAAGAAGAAAATTTGGATGAGCTATAAATCCTGGATGTTCCCTCTTCACCTGCCCATGTTGAAAAGAATGATGTGTCTATCCCTCCAATCTCCTCTCCTACTAATATTAATGTTCCTACTGCTGACTATGTTCCCCCCTCTAATGATGTGACATGGTTGATGCTCCCTTATCTTTGCTGAATAAAGTTCATCCCTCTCCTCCTCAAGCACCAATTTTACCTCCAAGCACAACAAGAATGTCACTCCTTTCCCTCCGCCAAAATTAGACGCTAAAAACGCGGAATCGGACGCTAAATTCCATAACCCCCTGTTTCTCTTGCTCCCACAACTATTCTCATTACTACCACCATGACAAAAACAGCTCCCTCCACCAAAATTCCATAACCTGTTCCTAGCACTACTATACCAGAACATGTTTCCACCTATACTACAACAAACCCTCCTACTCCTCATGTCTCTAGAAATACACCTCAACCCTCTCCCTTAAAAACATCCACCTCATACTTACCACCTCTCACTGGTCCTCCTTTTAAGGAATAAGAGACTCTTGTCCCTCCAATTAACCAAACCTACGCAGTAAGCATATTGAGAGAATGGAGTGCCTCTATGAACTTATGTATGACATGGTCCGGAACCAAAGTGTTTTCACCAAGGTATACAAGGAGTCCATACCCAAGCAAATTCGCTTCACATTTAGTTGGCTACTATTTTTAAGGGAACAAACAATGTGATTAACTCCTTCAATAAATTAAACTCTGCGTTAATCCAATTGTACACCAAGGTGAAGATTATAGAAAATGGACATAAAGGACTCGTTCTTGGTGAAGATTATAGAAAGTGGGCTCAATGGACTTGTTCAACAAGTGGTTGCAAATCATGTTGAGGTTTTGGGGAAACTGGAAGAAGTAGTAATGGAGGAAACCCTCACTGAGTATGTTTCTACTTCATAACCCTCATTGGCTCCTTAGAATTTATTTTGTTTCCTCTTGATCATCTCCTTAGGATTTCTCTTTTTTTTTATTTCTTTGTTTTTCTTTTGCTTTTCTTTTGTAAGCACCTGCAGTAATGAATGGAAATGGACTTGTTTTGCATTATATTTGGTTTCTAATTTTCCTAACTTGCAGTTAGATGACTCATATTATAAGGTTGCGGTTTGAGCAAGTTTCATTCCCTACTCTTGCTAATAAAAGTTCCCATACTTTAGTATTGTGCTTGTATTCCTACTTATGCTGACTTACTGTTTCTTTTTGAAGATGAGAAAGGGGAAAATACATAAGGCAAATTATTTTCACAAATTTTTTGCTGGATCATGTGTTTCACTTCTTATTTGTTTTAGTAAAAATCGAAGATGCCTTTATAACTCATAAACTCTTAAGTTTTTTTTTTTTTTTTTGAAGTTTGCATTTGTTGTCATCCTCAAAAAGGGAAAATTGTTGACTCTAAATTTTGAAGATGACATATAACAAAGACAAGCTTAGTTGGACTAATATTCTACAAAGTGTTTATGAGGACGAAACAAGTTTGTCAATGACGATGAATAATTCAAGGAGTATTGGACTTCAGAAGACTTGATGAATCTGCTAGAAGTAGAGTTCGGAAGGTCACCAGGGGATATTAGGAACTTTTATAAGTAACAAGCAATAAACTAGAATGAATTGTTCCTAAGATTAGGAACATAGCAGTTTTTGATCGAAAGAATCAACATTAGTATAAGAGTAGTTAATTGGCACTGTGAAATAAGATGCTCAGGATAAGGTCAGTTATTTAGATTTATCTTTTGGTTTAGATAAAAGTTAATGATTTTCTCTTAAGTACGATTTAATATTTTGTGGAATATAAAAATCTTATCTTTATCTTATTTATGATATATCTCAACTAATTTATTATGAGAATAATTTCTATTTTATCTGATCGGATTTTGATATATATTATTTATTGGGTTTGTTAAAACCGATTTTACCCAAAGATATTTAAATAAAAAAAACTAATTTTAGGCTTTGAAAAGAATTACTTTATTTTTGGGAAAAGATAAGTAATGATGAGTTGCTTAGAGATAATTATTAGAGTTTACTCGTGTAAACTTACTCATCTATAAATAACTCATTTACATATCATTCTAGCATCACTAAGTTCATGTTTAAGAGAGCAAATGTTTTTCGTGTCAATGCTTTTGACTATTCTCATACTTGTTAATGTTCCTAGCCTTGCTGTGAGTTTCACTTAGTGTTTTATTCATTGATTTGTATTAAAAAGAGGATTTTGAGTGAAGTCAAGAAAGAGAAAGTACCAACAGTTGAAGGACTGTTTGTGCGATTAGTGTTACTAGTGGAACGAGAGAAGGAACTCTAGAGAAATAGGTTTACCGAATTGTTGATGTATTAGTAGTGAAAGTTTTATTTAAAATCCCTTAAGGTCGAGGTTTTTACTTCCTATAAGGTCGAGGACGGTTTTCACTACAAGAATCCGCATTTTTAACGACTGGATTTTACCAACCGCTCTATCATCAGTAGGTAATATAAAAGATACCGACTGCTTACACTACCGTAGGTATTTACCTACCGCCTAAAATGATTACCGGCCGTTTAGCGGTAGGTAATTTTTCAGAATAGACGACCACCAACTCTAAACGGGCCCAAGTAAAACTAATAACCCTAAATTCAATAAACTCCTTCGCCTCCCTTATTCTGATCCCATCTATTTTCTTACTGTACTTCTTGTCGTACTCTCCTTTTTAAACACCCTGTTTCTTACTCTCAATCACTTCATCACCTTTTTTTTTATTCTTTGAGAAAATTACTTCATCAATTTCCCTTTCATCTTATTTTCTCTTTTCATTGTTCACTCCTCTAACCCTCATAAACCCATAAGGCAAAAAGATGGAAGAACTGAGCCATGAAACAAAAGTAGAAAAAAGTAGTGACAACAGCACCGACCAACTGACGGCGAGATATTCTCGACCACTTCCTTTAGAAGACAGCAGAATTCGACGAATACATCCAAGACAGAGGAGAATGGTTTTGTTTCCGAAAAATGATGTATACAAGGTTTTCATATGTTGATTTTATGATAGGTTTATATCTAGATTTTAAGAATATTTAATTTTCTTTTTCAGATTTAGGTGATATTGAAATTTGTATATTGTTTTATTCTTTTGCTTTGATTTATTTTTTGTTGGTCTTAACATCACTTGTAATAAGTTTTGTAGATATTATAACTAGAAATCCATACTTTTTTTTGGTTGGATTAAAGATTTATTTACCTTTTTTTTACATAAACTTTAAATTTAACAATTGTATCAATATTCATCTTGATTTTTTTCACTTCGTTGGTGTAACTGCTTGTGCTAAGTTATGAATAATTGTAAATCTTGTTATTTTCGAAGGTAGATACTTAGAATAAACTGCTAATATTATTTGTAGTTTGTTTTAGATTTGTTTGTAATTCCATTAATTGGTTATTTTGAATTTTGAAATTTAAAATTCAAAACTCAAAACAAATCTAAAATTCAAAATTCATTAACTGGTTCTTTTTTTTATTTTTTTTCTCCTGAAATTTACCTACCGCCTAGCGGTAGGTAAATTTCAATATTACCTACTGTTAGATGGTAGGTAATTTTGTTGACCGCTAGACAGTCGATAATCTCGAATTACCGACCAGTAATATACCAATCGAAGCTTGTCGACTTCTTAGTGGTCGGTAATTTAATTACCGACCTTTTTCATTCATTACCGTCTATTTTGTGCGGTCGTTAAAAACGCGGATTCCTGTAGTGTTTCCTTGTTAAATCTCTTGTCTCTCTACTTTAGTTTTCTCGTTGTTCTCTCAATTCCGCGAAAGTTCATCATTGTTCCTAACAATACAAGTCAACCCCCCCCCCCTTCTTGTAGTATTCCTACTTAAATAACTTTGTGAGTTGTCTTATATCGGAAAAAGAGCAGAAAAAATAAAACTTTATAAGCTAGAGGAGCTACTTCTACTATTGCCAATTGATTTTATTATGAAATCTCCTTTAGACTTGTAAATGTGTTGAACTCTCCTCCTCCTTAATGTATTGCCTAGACCAATTTTCAACTTTATCAAATTTATCATTAAGGGTTATTCTTCAAGGTCTTAGAGGTTACTTTATGTTCGTTTACTAAATTAACCAATGTTAATCCCCTACTTCTAATCACTAGTAGAATAAATGTTTATTGTTGTGGTCATTAAGTGGCCTATTGCGGCGGTTTTGGCTGCGCAGCAATTAAGGGCGCAGCAATAGACCAACCTATTGTTGCGGTTCCTAGCGCAGCAATAAGTTTATTTTTTATTAAAAAAAAAAGTACAATGTATTGTTGCGGTTTTGACCAGGAACAACAGCAATAGGTCCTGGTACAGGTAAAAAAAATTTGCAATTTGCAATCAAATTTGAAAGATTAAAACCAGACAACTAACCCATCCATTATCCACCAAATTCGTAGACAAACTGAAGATGAAATGACATATGAATCTCATTAATATATAAAGATAAAAAAACTAGTTACATAAATAATATAATAAAAACAAAAAGAATATAATTACAAAAGGATCAAAAAGTAAATGAAAAAGCAAAAATAAAAAAACAACAGTTACGACTAAATGACTTATTACAAAAAATATATTTAAAAAAATAACAAACTAAAAAATCGAAAAGAAATCCTAAAAAAATCGAAAATAAAAAAAAAAACCCAAACCAACAAGAATCTCGAAAAACTTTTAAACGGCAAAGTGTGAGATCCGGAAAAAGAAAAAAAATTCAGATCTAAGATTGTTCCCTTTAATGGAGATTGGCGACTGAGATTGTATATGAGCGAAGAATTGTCTTCTCCGCCGACAAGGTTAGGGCGAAGAATGATTCGAACGGCCGACAATGTAAAAGAAAGGACGACGGATGTTGTGTGGCGGTTGAAAGTGGCTGGTGAGGACGAAAGATGGAACCAGTTTATCGCACAAGCCTGCTGCTCATATTCTCCATCGGGTTCGCCGTCGCCGTTGATTTCTTGTCGAATGGTGGTTAAAGCATCACGCGATGAGAGGGTCAGAGCATCATTAACCATGAGTGAAAAACAAGGAAAAAAAAGGGTCTTAATCATGATTGGAAAAAAGATCATGTGTTGAATGGGAGTGATTGGGGCAAAAAAAAAAATGCGATGGGGTGAGTGAAATGGTGATCAGGCGTGGGAGTGGGACCCACTGCCTGGTCAGCATTCCACTAATTTTTTTTGCCTCACCCAGCAGCAAAACGCCGCGTTTTGCTGCTGGGTGAGGCAAAAAAAAGAAGCCCGCTGACACGCATGTCAGCGCCAACTGCAGCGTGACATTTGTCATCCACGCCAAATGTCAGCTTCTTATGGGTTTTTTAAAATATAACCGTTGTAAATTTTACAACGGTTATATTTTAAAAAATATAAATCAAAAAAAAAATACCAACGGCTCTATTTTTTCGAGATCTATAAATAGAGACCCATTTTGCTATATTTTGGGCACACTTAATTTTCTCCATCTTCACTAAATTTCTTCTCTTTGTTCTAACTCTTCTTCCATTGCTCTTTATTTTCAAATTCTTATAATTATGGATCCTAATTATCCTAATTATATAAGAAATCAACCCCAAAATTGCTCAAAAAACCAAATGCCTAGGCAACAAAATCGCTTAATTAGCTCTCAAAATCAGTCAAATTATCACCAACCTTCTCAAAATCAATCAAAATATCGTCAACCCTCTCAGATAAATACCAATCAAAGGGGGAAAAATTCTCAAAATGCTTCTCCTCAATATGATAACCTCAACCATGAATCTCCATCTAATGCCAACCTTTCATAATCGTCAACTTGATCCTAATTATGGATTTTCTCAATACCAAGAAGATGCATCTCCGAACAATGATGTTGATGATGATGGTGGTGAATACGAAGAAGGTTGTGATGGTGATGATGTTGGTCAATACCGTGAAGATGATGATTCTGATGGTTTTGATGAATTTGTTAAGGGAACTCAATCATTTTCGCAATTACTATCAGGTAATCGATCTCAGCAACCACCGCAAAGACAACCCGTTCAATCACAAAACCCACTTATCCCAGCCACAAGTTCTTGTGGTAAGAGGGTTTGGAGTGAAGATGAAGATGAACTCCTGATCTCCGCATTTATGAACACGACTCTTGATAAGGTAAGTGGGACGAACCAAAAGAAAAATGTCTTCTGGGGAAAAGTTTGGGAAGCTTTCGAGGCAGGAAGTATAGCACACCCAACAGAAATTGCTCCAAGAAATGCTGATATGTTGAAAGGTCATTGTAGTAGACTTGCCAATATATGGCAGAAATTTGGTGGCAATGCTAATTAAGAGCATTTTATGTATTTCTTTCTTAATTAAGTTTTATGTTTTTCTTCTAGTTAAGTTTTATGCACTTTTTTTCTTAATTAAGTTTGTAATTGTCGCACCAATGTAGCATTTTATGTATTTCGTTCTTAAAATTATTTTTAAAATGCTAATTGTGTCTCATATCATTAAAAACGCTAACTAGTTTCGTATTTAATTACTTAATGAAAACGCTAATTACATATGCTACGTATTAATAAAAGATAGATAACTTGATTATTAAAATGATAATTATAATTTTAAATTTATTAATTTAATTAATTAATAATAAAACGCTAACTAATTCATATCATTAAAAAGTAAATAATAAAAATATTGTATGATGGTGGTTGGGTGATGAGAGAGAAAAAGTAGTTGGATAGGGTCAAAAAGTAAGAGAGAGAGGAAAAAGTAGTTGGGATGATTGAAAAATGGTTCATGGTTAAGGAGATGAGTGAGAATTGATTGTGGGATGTTATTTTTTAGAGAGAGGAAGTTAGAAAGAGAGTGGGATGATTGAGTTTTTCACTCATGAGTAATGGTGCTCTTAGAGGAAGCTGAGAGGGTGAGAGGGTTAGAGGAAGAGAGAAGGAGAGAAACTGATGATGAGAGGGTTAGAGGCGTGAAACTGATTGAGAGGGTTAGAGGAGGAGAGAGAGTGAGAGGGGGAGAGGGAGTGAGGAGTGACACCCTGGCTAGGTAAATGACAGAAGTAAATGGCCCACACCATTTCAATATTAATTCTAAAAGACTATTGTTACAGTTTTTTGTAGGAAACGCAACAATAGGTTCAAATAATATTTTAATATATTGTTGCAGTTCTTGCCAGAAACCGCAGCAATATTGTTTGGTCAAATAATCAAAAAATTTCAAAAAAATGTTGTTGAAACCATATTGTTGTGGTTTTAGGCCAAAACCGCGGCAATATGGTTATTTTATATTTTTCCTTTTCTTTTTACATGATATATTACTGTGTATGGGTAAAACCAAGCAATATCACCGCAGCAATAAGAAATTATTCTACTAGTGAATATATTTTTGTTATTATATTAACTAATGCCAATCCCTAAGTATAAAGTTTTAGTGGTAATTCGTCAAGGTTTTAGAGGTTAATTCGTTAAGTTCATGGGAATTGAACAATGTTGTTTAGTTCGTTATTCATAAGGAAAGTAGAACTTCTCATGAATTTCTACTTACCTGGGGGGGTAAGTAATTTATAGGAAGTAGAAATTCATGGAAGTTCTACTTCCACCATTTCGCAAACGTTTTGTCAACCAAAATCTCATCTTACACTTCCTAGGAAATAGAAATACCAATGATTTTATCGGCCTAACCAAACGATTTCTAAGTTGACATACATATAGAATTAATTTTTGTACATCTAACAATTCTCTAAAGATCTCAGACGCAAAGTGTTAAGGGGTGGTTGTGTGAACTTGTGAAAATAATTGATGATGATTTTAATATAATATTTTTAGATACGAGTGATTTAGAAACTAGCATAGGCGTGTTTTTATTTCGCCTACGTACTCGGGATGAGCATGTATTTGTATTTGGCTACCCCATTATAAAGGTTTTTATATTTGAAATGTTTCAAAGTCGCCAACAAGTCTTTAAAGAAAGACTCATAAACTTAATTGGATATTGAAACTGTAGGGACATCTTAGGTACTTATCCAATGTATATTTTCCCGTCTACACACCATATATGGTCAAAGTGAATCAAATATTGAGTTCGGGAGTGAGGGTACAAACACAGTCAAGAACCATGTTCCCCATTGCTGATCTCTACTTAATATCGATTCATGTCAATGTTTATGCAATAGAATAACCAAATAATGTTTTAAGCACCCTAAAAATATTTAGTATAGGTTGGTTCATGAAACACATAAAAAGACTATTTTTTAGTGGTATGTCATTATGCAATCAATTTACTAGGTACCTAGTAGGTTGTCCAAAATAATCTGATTAATATTAAAATAGTTCCTCAGGTCTTTTATTAGCAAAAATAACATATGGGTGATAAAAATAATAAATCACGATAATCATATAATATGTACTATAAAACGATCAGGTAAGCATATAATTATATATATATATATAAATAAATAAAAAATAAGGAATGATTAGAATACAATAGAACGCTTTTATATTAAAGATCTACATCATAAAAGAAAAGGTTAGTAACTTCAATATAAACATAGGAATTTATTCAAGGACCCTTAGGATTATATCGTGGCTTGGGTCTGTGAGATTGACTACCGTCGGAACGAGCAATCGTGAAGCTTGAAAGTATGAATGTGTATATGTATGTAGATTGATTGTCTTTATGTTTGAAAGTATGAGTTTTTTGTAGGTTGGTTTTGTGTTTCGTAGAGAGGTTCGTAAGGTATTTGTAATATAAAAGTTGAGTGTTATGTGTGAAAATTTGTTCTGAAATCTGTACGAAAATCATGTGTAATTATAGGAAAAACGAAACTGCGCTTCACGCGCCAGCTGCGCCAAGCACAGTTTGACGTGTCACGTGCAAATCCACGTGTCACATGCAAATTGGTGCGCCTGACGCGGCATTCCCACTAGAAAGCATAAATGTGGTATGCGCCTTGAAAAAGATAAGAAAGAAGAACTTGCATCCCACTCTGAGAAGTGCGCTTGACTCAAGACTCTGTGTGAGTCACAAATCCATGTGTTAGGTGCAGATTAGTGCACCTGACACAGGTGGACAATGGTGCGCTTGACACACCAACGTGCGCTAGGTGTAAGCTAATGCGCTGACACGTCTTTGCCAGTTTTTCTTAAAACGCTGTTTTAAAGATTTTCTTTTATATTTTAATTATGAAAATCTGATTTTACGAGATAGAATCCAATTTTTACTATAAAAATATCTTTGAAAATATTTATTTAAAATAATTAATTTTCATTAACAATTAATTGAACTTTTCCAAGGATTGAGCTTAACATGCAATTAATCATCATGAATAATTAATTGAGTTTTAGAATAGGATTTTAATACTTTTCGAAATAGTTTTGGGATGGCGTTTCGGACTTTCTGACCTAGGGTCAGACCAATTAAGACCGTCGTAGGCTTTAACATTGGATCCTTAAATGGGGAGACATGTTATGCAAGACATCATACTTAAGAGTATATTTGAATAAAAATATCTATTTTTTAGAAACTGGTGTATCAACTAAAGACATTCAGGCTATCATGGTGTTTGACAATTAGTTGTTGACATTTTCATTTAGCTGGCTTGACTGACTGCTTTGGTTGGTTATTTGACAAAGTTTATAAAGTGTTTGGTAAAAATCAATGATAAAAGTGTTGATTGTTTAGTGCAAAATGAATGTAAAAGCCAAACGCTAACTAAAAATTAGCTTTTAGCTTTTGCTTGAAAAACTGGCTTCTTAATTATTCAAAAATTCATTAACCATACCTTTTTCTTACTGCTAAATTATATAAATAAAAAAAACAACTAAAAAATCAATAAGAAAAAGCCACTCAAAAACCATTTATCTTGCTAGGAACAGGCCCGGCCCTGGGGTGCCTGTCCAAGACCCCATAAATCTGAAATCCTATAAGTGTGTAATTAAGCATTAGCATTGCAACTAGTTATGTTGGCAAAGATGGTAGATAGTTCTGTGTAGGGAATGTTGAAGTGTAAACGCGGGTTCGAATCTCCATTATGACATTTACCACTTTTTTGTTTCTTAAATGGTCTCGTTTGTTACTTTTATTTATACAACTCCAACTTGCTTCTTTATTTTCCTTTCTACCATCATTTTATTTTATTTTTTTAAGTTAAAAAGAGTATGGTATTATATCTTATATACCTTTAGATTCTAAATTGTTCAAAAATAATGACAGTTTATTAGATTTCTAATATTCATTTTAAGCGTTGCGTGATAAACAGTATTCTATTTATCGATATTTCGATTTTATTCGTTAAGCTATGAGTTTATATGTTTATTACGGACTATTCCATCCGTCCCAATAGTCTGATGACTTTTTTTTGTTTGTTTTATTTCAGTTTGAACAATTTTGTTTTTAAATGGTCCCACTATTATTTATGATTTCTCTCTTTTTTTAATGAACGATATCATCGACTCCTACCACATCTAATTTTTTTCATAAAAATAAAATTTGAGAATCATATTACAACTTATCACCTTAAATTATGTGACCCAGCAAGTGTTTAGATCTTTATAGGACAGAGGAATATTAAATGGATATTAATCATATAAAAAAGAAAAAGGTCTTTTTTTTTTTTAAGAAAGAGTTGCTGGTAAATAATTAATTTTTATCCCATAAACGTGCATATTTTATCAAATTTCTTATACGTTAGGAACCCTTTTTTATTATTGTCATATGCTCAATAATATTCAGGAACAGTCCTAGCTAGGAATTTTAGAATGTGTGATGTTTTGACGAAAAGCAGGAGAGCCACTGTGGACTTTTGAAAATGGACATCACATCCCTCCAACATGCCGGCTTTTGCAAAAAAAGAAAAAAAAAAAAAAAGAACTTCCGTCAAAGTCAAACTTGCTGTCTGCTTTAACCTTCTATCTACCAACAACGTTTGGTGTTAGGTGTGAAGACCGTTCAACAATCACATTTCACCGGACAAAAAAAAAAGAATCATTCCCTCTCGAATATATTTACATAAATGCCACCTTAATTAATTTGCAAATATCACGATTTGATAACTGAACTTTCCAACAACCCCCACATTTCTAAACAAAAACGAAAAAAGAAAGTTGACAAAAATCAACACAATTCGCATTTCCATCATCAAGTTTGAGGAAGAGTGAGAAAAAAAGAATTTGGTCATCAAATTTTGACGATCTTCCAATAAATTTGAAGGTTTGTTTTGCATTAATTTTACTATTACATGTTGAAAGTTTCAATTTTGTAGCATACCCATAAAAATTTGAGTAAGAATTCATAGTTGAGCTAAAAAAAATTAAGATCTGATAAGAATTTGTTTGTGGGTTTTAGCTAAAAATGGCCTCAGGTGATGTTTGGCATATGGAGAAAAGATCAAGTGTGAGAAATGACTCTTTTGGGGATAAAGCAGACACTGAGAGTTCCCTGGAAAGTGGGTCCCTTTCAATTATTGTTCTTGGTGCTTCAGGTGATCTTGCAAAGAAGAAGACTTTTCCTGCTCTATTCAATCTCTATCGTCAGGTTTGATCACCTCGATTTTCGCTTTATGAGATAGTTAATTTAACTTCATTATTGGTGAGGGAATAGTTAAGATTGATATTGATATGTATTGAGCTAAAATTGTGGATATTTTGATAGAGTATAAAACTATTCCTGCTACTTCAACTATCAGCTTAAGCTTTTGGTTGAATTGGTCTTTTGACATATTTCATAGGGTTGATTGGTTTGGATTGCAAAGGTTGAGTTTAAAAGTCGACATTGTTAATGTTGTGATGCAACGAGGTCCAAATTTGACATGGTGTAATGTAGTGTATTATTATGAATGAAGTCATTCAAGTATTCAACTAGATGAGTTAATGGTTTTTTAAAAAAAATTGAAATAACTCATTAAGTTATTGAATATTGGGAGACAATGCCTAAGGATTACCTTTGAGAATTGTATTTATGTTTGGTTACCAAATATGAAAAGCAGAAATACGAGGTTACCAATGAGAATTTTCTTTACAGCATTGACCTTGTATGTAGAAAATGATCCGCTTGATTGTGTATCTTGGAAAGAGACTTTTGAATTAACTTGAATTGTTGATGATGGTATTCTTAGGGATTTCTTCCTCCAAGTGAGGTCCATATATTTGGTTATGCTAGGTCAAAGATGACAGATGATGAATTGAAAGATCGTATTCATGGGTGAGATTTTATGACTTTTGTTGAAGTTTTCTTATAAATGTGGCTTATGTCATGTTAACACAAGGATTTGCATCTTTTCACTTGATGCCTTTGATTTATGGCATGTTTATGCTTAATTTTTTAAAAGTTATCTGAATTGCCTAATGGGCATAAGGGTAGGGTTAATCTACAAGGTTTTAATCGTACAGGATCGATACTCTAAATATTAGACCAATTAGTTTTGTACACGTGCTCTTTTCTCTCTTTCTCTCCTTGCTTTTCTATTGGCCCGCTCTTTACTCACTTGCTTTTGAAACCACAACCACCATAGCCCGACCCTCTATTGACCAGCTAACCCGCCTAATAGCCAGGTTTAATTGCATTATTGCAAGCTGTGAGTGGAAGCTTATTTATGCATTTCAATTCATATCATATTGTAATATATCTCTTTTGTTCTTTTCAATTTATCCTTGATTTTTTTTTTTTTGTTTGAGACTTGTACTGCAATTTCCTTGTGTCAGACGTGAAAGGATTAAAGGGAAACACAAACACATTTTTCTTGTGCATGAACTTGTTCCAACTTCCATCTTCTAAATTTTTAGAAATCATTTTGGATAAATGTCATAGTTCTACTATTACTTACAGTCTTACAGTGAATAGTGCTGTCTTCATGAATCCAGATATCTGGTTCCCTCCAAGAATGCAACCCCAGAGATGTCTGAAGATGTTTCTAACTTTTTGCGTTTGGTTAGTATCACTTCTTAATGATCATTTTGCATCTTGCTTCCTGGTTGAGAACATGTGATTTATGCTTGCTTTCTTGCTTATTGTTCCAGATTCAATATGTGAGTGGCTCGTATGATACTGAAGAGGGTTTTCAATTGCTGGATAAAGAAATTTCCAAGTATGAGTATGAGCAGAATCGTCAAGAAGGAATATCTAGAAGACTCTTTTACCTTGCTCTACCGCCTTCAGTATATCCACCTGTCTGCAGAATGATAAGACGCTACTGTATGAATAAATGTGAGTTCAATGAGTTTTCTGCAGAGTAGTTGTGACTTGCGGTACTGGAAGTATAGTACTGTTGGATTTCCATTATATAACTTCCATAACTAGGAAACAGTAATTCCATTTTGAAGAGTACATATCTAAGAAGTTGGTATTATATGTGACAAAACAACTTTTTGTAACTTGCTATATTTTTTTATGGAAAATGCACAAATGTCTCATTAAAAAACTTGCTAAATTATGTATGCTAACTTAGTAACTTAATGAAAGAAGAGTAATCATAGCTGGTTTCTTGATATTCTTCAGCTATATGCTGTTGCTTTGAGGATATGTTTAAATATTTTCTGATAGGCCGTTTAGGTGATGTGACTCTGGTTTTATTTGCACCCATAATCGAATGTTCCCTTTGAGTTTCATGGGAGATGAATAGTTTTAGAATTTTGACTTAACGATACAGCCAAAGTAGAAAATCACAGAGGTGGTCATGTGTGTGGTGATGGCTGCAATGTCGCGAAATCGACTTGCAATAGATGATAGGAACAGATTTGCCGGCGTGTTTTTTTTTTTTTTTAAGTTCACATCAATGGATTCTTCACCTCAAATTTGCATTTTTCTAGTTTAAGAAGTATTCTCTCAAGTCTCAACATAAGTTCACCAAGCCTGTCATATGATTTGGTCATATATATGGTGAATATATAACTACTTAGAGCATGAATGCGATATTGTATTATATAAATGAAATAGAAACACCTCATGTCATTTTCCAATTTAAAAGCCCGCGTCACTTTCTCTCCCTTTTTTGGTGTGTATTTGTTGCTTTTTGTTACAATGTATGTTTTCCCTTTCCTTTTTTTCCCCAATTTGGACAAGGAACAAATGTAACGAGAAAGGAACATTTTACGCGTTGAGTCATCGTTACATAACAGACAACATGACAAGAAGGGCATGATGTTTATCACACTGTTATTAACGGCATTTCGCAGAACGACAAGATCAAATCCGTTAAACAACGATTTTTTACGTAATATAACGAGCAAGTTTTGATCCGAAAATTCAGACATGCTGCTTGATCAATATTGTGTATTTGATGATAGTCATATTAGTTTGTTGGTGCACTGATCCTTACACTGTTACGACTATCATGTTGCAGCTGAAAATGTTGGATGGACACGGATGGTTGTTGAGAAGCCTTTCGGGAGAGATTTGCAATCAGCAGAACAACTTAGTTCACAAATTGGAGAGTTGTTTAATGAGTCACAGATTTACCGTATTGATCACTACTTGGGAAAAGAGTTGGTTCAGAACTTGGTAATACTGCACGAAGAACTAATCTAATTGTTGCCCACTTCTATATGTTTGGATACTGATATCTCCTTGTGTTTTTGCAGCTTGTAATGCGATTTGCCAATCGCTTTTTTCTTCCCCTTTGGAACAGAGATAATATTGATAATGTACAGGTAATATTGACTTGTTGAAGTTAAGAAACCATTTATTTTTGGGAAATTTTACATGGTGACCCTGTATCTTGGTATCTTCTATATGGTGGAATAAAAAATTTGCATTCTCCCAAATGACCCTATACTAGTGTTTTGATTAGTAATGTGACATTAATTACCTTATTTTCGTTAAATAGTATGGACTCATTAGCTTTTTTCCGTTAGACTCTTGTTCTTCCTCATGAGTCACACCAGACCCTTCACTCTCCTCTTATTCATCTTCTTTCTGCATCGTGTACCACTGCTACTGAAAAATATTATTATATCTCAACTGGATTTTGCGTTAATTCTACTGGTTTCTTTATGAATCTTAATTACCAAACTAAATATCATTTAGCTTTTCAAAGTTTCTTAATTTCACCAACTGTATATTAAGAAGTAAGAAGTAATATCAGACTTGAAGAGAAAGCATTGACTTTGATGGTGGGGTAATGAACGATTTCAAAAAAAGAAAACTCAACTTAAGACCCAGTATTGTATCATGTACTTCCTCCATTCTTTTCTGCGTGCAACGTTTCCCTTATTTGGAAGTTTCTCATTAACCGTAACGTTTCCTTATTTGGTAATATATTCTCTCTACCTCTCTCATGTCATATGGGTCCCACTTTATCTATATCTCACTCCTCTTCACATAGCTTTCTTAAAAAATGTGTCAAAAGGTGATGTTGCAATTAACAATAGAACAAAGGAAGTATACCTATAAAAAAGTAAAAGTAGGATATTAGTGTTTTTCTTTTTCTTGAAATTTCTGTAAAATTATTATGCTTGCAGGTTGCAGCAACATTTGACTTTGGTGCATAGTCTGCCTCATCAATATCTGAAATTAAATGCTAAATTAGCTTGATAACCTGTTTAATTGGGTAATTATCTATTCGAATTTTAAAAGGGAACAGTTAATAAAATCAGGAAAAAAAATAACAATTTTCTCTAGATCTCTCTGAAAAATTGAATTAGGATGATGATGTATTTGTGGGTCAGTCTCATCATGTTGGTTATCGAATGAAATTAATGAAAGAGATAGGAGTTAAAGAGGTATTTCAGTAATTTCAGCTTTTTTAGAGTTTAGCACAACTTAACACATTTATGGTTGTTAATGTCACATTAATCGAATCTGCAATAATACAGGGTCAGTTGGGAGAATGTAAAAAAATTTCTCACACCATGTAGAATTTCTCAAAACATATGGTCACCATGTAGAATTTCCCTCTAACTCTCGAAATACGGGCTAATATCTTCTTTGAGTCAAATGTTTTGCTATACAACAACTACACGATAAAATGGCCTTTTGGTATATAAAGGGAAAATTTCACTGGAGCATGTTTGTTCACAAATATGCTCTCTAGTTAAGCGTGTAAGGCTTTAGATGCTCTACATGTCGCTACTTCAATTGACTAGTAACCCTACTAGAAACCACATTAGCGGATAAACCACTTTCCAGGATCAAAGTACAACTGCAATCTTTGACTAAACAAGTACGAAATAATATCTCCCTTTTCCCATTTCTCTCAATATTGAGATTCTTCTTCCAAACCCCAATCTCCATTCTTATTTCTTCAGGTTGTAGAAACAATGCATTCAAAAACAAAATTTTCTCGGCTTTCAAGTTGTGTTGCAAACACACTTGCTTTTTTTGGTTCTCCTCTTCAATATGTTGTGTAATAAGCAAGTGTTTATGCTGTGAGTAATCATGACCATGTGTGGACATTGAATAGCAATGTGTTCATGCCCTTGACACTGAAGCAGCTTTTATCTTCAAGGGCCTTGTTTCCCTTTTGCAGCATCTTCTTTAGGTGTGAAAGACACACTGTGTTCCTTGTTTAAATTTTCATATCTATGAAAGGGCTTTGAGATCTCACCCTTTGATGGATTATTAGGGTGAAAAAGGTCTAGCCTTTGAAGCTTTTTTCCGCCTTTCAACTTTAGTAGCAAAAACACAATCTTCAGTAATAGAAAACAAAGGTTGTGAATATGTAGTTCAACTTGATTATCAATACTTGGATTCGGCTCTCACAAAAAATTTGAAGTTTCTATTTCTTCCTATAATCACAGGCTGTAGACAATCTTTTAAATTCTGCTACTTAAGTTTTGCAAGGATTACAACCAATGTTACCTAATTTGCGAACTGCTTCAAATTACAGAAGTGATACTAGTTGGGAGATTTTGGGGTTGTTTGAGGGGTTTTTGTTTGGGTGAATATTTGGTGCATAATTCTTGCTAATATAGAACTTTATAGAAATTATATTATATACAAAATTTGTGAATGTAATAAGCTTCTAATAAACCTTTTTTTATGATTCTAACAACAAACATCAGCAATTAAGCACTTCTAATCACTCCAATATACGCCCAAGTTAATCCTAATAATTCAAATAGAATTCTAGTTTTGCAAGGATTACAACATAGCACTGAAAATGTAAAAGAATCTTAACATGCTTTAAACACAAAAAACCCCAAGTAGGATAGTGGACACGTGTATGTAAGCCAACTTTCAAACAAATACAACTCTACTTAGGATATATAAATCCTACATGAAATAGAACTCTATTAAAATTCAAAAATTCGCCATGGAGTCAAGTAAGATAAATCGGCTGTTCAACCACCTTTTTAAGCTTGAATCCCAAGTAAACTCCATGCAAGAGAAGAACCATGCATGCACACACATCAGTTACCCTTTGATTTTAAAACAATTATTATTTCTTAGAACTCTATGAAGATCCTTGAAATTTTTAAATAACTATATTTTTTATTTTTTTTTACTTAACATGTCCTTGTGTCATGTGCTACTTTTATTTTATTTTATGTGTCACCCTATCTTTAAGTTAAACGTTTTCTCATGTTGGACCCTTGCATCCGTACTTGAGTCCAACACCTGTTCCTAAATCTGAGCATCATAGCCTTGGTTTCTTTATGGACATGCTTGTCTAATATTTGCATATTGAACGCAGATTGTCTTTAGAGAGGATTTTGGAACAGATGGTCGAGGTGGCTACTTTGATCAATATGGGTATGCTTTGAAACTTTTTGCTAGTTTGGAGAACTTCCGTACAGTAGAATTTTTGTTTCGTTTCACTTATCGCCAATAGTTATTCCACCCATTATTAAAACTGTCTATATAGTATGATTATCTATTGCTTAATGATCAGAATGTTAATATGGTATGTATACCCTGATTACTTTACTATTCTTATTAGTCACATTAATTAAAAATTTCGTACATTTGCAGAATAATTCGTGACATTATTCAGAACCACCTCTTGCAGGTAAGATTACATATCAGTATGCTGCAAATCAATTACAGCTGCCTTCTTTTTCCCTCTTGATTGTTAATTGTTGGTGTATTCAAAAGGAAGATCAAGCACTATTTAGAAATTAGAAGTGGATACATCCTGAATACTTCCCCATATTTTATTTGGCATATGGCATTTGGCATTTCTTGTCCATTCAATTGTGTAAAACATACCTGAGATACAATCGTCATGTTTTTTCACTTGCATTCTTTAAGCTACTTGAAGCTTCTCCAATGAAAAGAAAACAGAGTTCCTCACTTTAGTTCCTCGTTTTTCTTGTTAATTTCTGGCAGTGAGGGAGGCTGGGCTACTTTGCATTAGTCCAGCACTCCAGCTGCTAGTGTTGATTTCTGGAAACATATATTAAAGTTATTGCCTTTCAGGTTCTCTGTTTAGTTGCCATGGAGAAGCCGGTCTCACTTACACCAGAGTACATTCGTGATGAAAAAGTGAAGGTATATACTTGTACTTCTTCACCATCTAAAAGCTTTTTGCAAAGCATGACCCAGATTTATATGAGATCGCCCCTACTCCCTCCCGTCCATACTTTTTGCTCACTTAATCAACTTTCTTATTGCATACTATCTGCTACTTTCAAATATCGTTATAATGTTACTTGTCATAGATTACAAATAAAAATATTAATAGTCTGTTTTTAGTACTAATGCAATGCCTAAACGTCCTTAGTATGATGATGGCATTACCTTAAGCGAATGAAGTAGTCTTGGCTAAGACCGTTTTCAAACCCAGTTTATATGTGTTTTGTTATCAGTTTAAACATTGTATATGTTAATTTATACTCCCTCCGTCCCAAAATATAGTTCCCATTTCCATTTTGGGTGTCCCAAAATATAGTTCCCATTTCCATATTTAGTTCCACATTTTTCCGTAATTTGTCTAGAAAAATCGTGTCCCATCATTTATTTGCTTCTTGAATTTTGTTTTTTCCTTTGTTTATTGAACCAAAATGTTACAATTAATGCTCTTTTACCAATTATCTTCATTCTCTCTCCTAAAATCATCTTTTTCCATACAACATTTATTTAAATAAACAAAAAATCTTTACTATCCCAACTTGCATAAATTACCGTGAAAAAAGGGAAATGGGAACTATATTTTGGGACGGAGGGAGTACATAGTTGCTATCAGCTTATACATATTTTACAATAGTTTATAAACTGATATGATATATGTATAAACTGGTATGAAATATGTACAAGCTGATTTGAAATATTCATAAACTGATAGCAAATACGTATAAATTGAACGTCTGATGTTAAATATGTGTAAGCTGAGAAATATGCATAAATTGATAACAAATCTTTTCTCTTTATTTATTTATTGTTTTAATTGAAAAGACTATCTAGTTGTATTGATGTTAAGTTACTATCCGAAATAGTAGTTCCTCCATTTTTTAATTGTACCCAAAGGAATGACACATATTTGGGGTAATTGTATAAAGTTGTGATAAACAATTTAAAAAAGAAATCACGTGTGAGGAGAATATGGTACAACTAAATAAAAGCAAATGTAGTAAATTGTTGAGCAATGAACTCTATGAAGCTAGATAATAAATTTAGGTGGACTTCCTCCCTATCTTATTATGTACATGTGGATTTTCTTGTGGTCAGTTTGGTTTTTGTTTGTTTTTAAGGTTCTTCAAGCAGTTGATCCGATTAAGGATGAAGAGGTTGTTCTTGGGCAATATGAAGGCTACAAAGATGATCCAACTGTTCCAGATACCTCAAACACACCAACATTTGCAACCGTGGTTTTGCGGATACACAATGAAAGATGGGAAGGTGTGACTTGTCAAGCTCTTGTTCGTGGTTCCTTTTTAAGAAATTTAGAACTATTGATGTTTCTTTTTGTTGATCGCTTGAAATTCCTATTCATACAACTCCTATAATATAATAAAATCTCGTCACTATCACCCTGATTTGGGAGTCCGTGTCCTCGAGGCTAATTTAAGTCATTTCTCTAAATATCACTATGCATGCAGGTGTTCCATTTATACTAAAGGCAGGGAAAGCATTGAATTCAAGGAAAGCAGAAATTCGGGTTCAGTTCAAGGATGTCCCTGGTGATATATTTAAATGTATGTTGTCTTCCCTGGCAATCGTCTGCCTTTAAAATATTTCCCTATTCTAACGCATCTAACTGCATCATTAGTAAGGGTTTCATGATAATTATTGTTCTATCACACTTAATGTTACATGAATAACATTGTTCTATGACACTATCTAGCAGCTTTTGCAATATATCTATATTTTGTTCTTTCAAAATAGGATCACTAATTTCATTAGTTTGGAAGTGTAATCCTTCACTGTATTGCTACCTTTTAATTTCAAATACTCATTTTGCATGTTTGATGAATCTAAGCTTATTGATCCCTCTCTTATGAACAATGTTACTTTTCATCACCTTCCTGAACAATCTTACTTATTACCCGATCTCTTTGATAGTGTTCTATTAAGTAAGAAGTTAGTATTACTTTACTAGATCTACTTCGTTGGTTGAAGTTTTGAAATCTCAATTTTGGTCTGATATTCTGCAGTGCTCACTGAGATCTCTTATAATATTATTCAATGTTTCTTTTTGTTGTCTTCAGGTAAAAGGCAAGGAAGAAATGAATTTGTGATGCGGCTACAGCCTTCGGAGGCAATCTATATGAAGCTTACGGTATGTGAATTGATGACTCTTCTGTTGTGTATTATTGTTAATAAATTTACGACTGATGAATTGACCACGAACCCTTCAAGTTGGGCTTCACCAGTATTCGAGGGGATGGCTGACGTAAGTACGAGTGACTTTGATGGGCTTCTATCACAGAGTCACCTGTCCATACTGCTTAAGAGTTCCAAACTTCTGCTCAAAATCATTGTCCACCTTTCTCCCTTGCATAAACATGCCTACTTCAACCGTATGCTATTTATTTATGGATTTATTAATAAACTCTGTCCTCTGAGACCTAGGTAAAGAAAATAACGAAATAAGTAGGGACTTTGACGAGATATGAAATGAAAATAATACCTTGCTTATTAGCGAGTAGAGTTTTCTGTTGAGCTCCCACATTGCAAATTGCAATTGCCTTCATTTTGTGGTCTGAAGTACACACTTGGAAGTGAATTCCAGTTTTAAGTTTCATCAAATATTGAGAAATACTATTATCCAAAATACTTCCTGATGAGATAAAATTTAAATGGGCATTTTGTTTACTTAGGTGTTTTCCTGATCAATTGTCACTTATTGTCCTGCTCAGATTGGAAATTCTTGATATTAAACAATCGACATCTTGCATTAAAAAAAAGTTATGAGCTGGAAAATCAAAGGGGACTGACCCATATGAATCTTGATATGGTTTTGGGTTTTTAGATGTGAAGCGTTTACTGACCCATGTGATGTGCTCATGAACATTCTAGGTCTGCAGGAATTAGTCACCCCATCTTTTGACTGTGAATGTTCCTATATTAATCTGTTGTATTTAGAAAAGGTATTACCATCATTCAAAAACTTGACTAAAAGCTCATTCTTGTGGACTAACAAAATTTTCACCCTCAACAGGTGAAACAGCCAGGGTTGGAAATGTCGACTGTACAAAGTGAACTGGATTTGTCATATAAGCAGCGGTATCAGGGAGTCGTTATTCCAGAGGCCTATGAACGTTTGATTCTGGACACGTACGATCTCTCAATCAAAATTAATATACTTACTTCTGTTGGTACTGAACATTCTTGGCTCGAGCACATAAGTTTCATGAACCTTTTAGTGTTTTATTAAGTGCCAATGAAGCAAAAAGTCATGACTTGTCCTACAGTCAGGTGATTAAAATGTGGGTTGAGTGTATACAAGGTTATGAGTGGGGTGTATAGTGGTCTAAAACATGCAGTACACATCAGAAATAGCATAAAAGGTGCTATCTGAAACATAAAGCTTTAAATGTGGAATATTGGTGTATACATATTTTAATATGGAATATGAGTTTCCCTTTAAAACATAACAGCCTTAAATGGTGCTATTTCACAAAACTAGCAATACAAGGTGATATTTTACATTAACAATAGCATAAAAAGTGTTAACAGACAAAAATTCCTAACAAATAACATATTTTGTATTTCTAAGGAGTTCACAAGGCTATTCCTTTAGTCTTTATAAACAGTTCCTCATTCACATTTTTTGTGTTTTCCAAAGTTTAGCTACCTTGATTGCTAGTAGTTGATTGATTTATTAGATACAAATGTTGCTACTTTTGATTTTGAGGTGCCTTAATAAACTAATTGATAGTATATCTGCCTTTTGGCATGATACTTTCTATTTGATTTTAGTATAATAGCACATAACTGTACATGTTAATAGAATACATAAGGTTATAAGGGAATAAAAGTTCTGATCACAGCTATCGTCTTTCTTAGTCCATATGTTTTGCCAATTGAGGAACATATACTCAGGTTAGGCAGAGTATTGGTTTACTTCTTTCATTTCTAGTTATAAGACAGTTTAGCCAAAAAATTCGTTTCAAATTGCCATGTTATGATATCAGGTAGCAAAATCCATCTCTTAGTGGTAATGGTTACCATTCCCTTTTCATTTCATGGCTTGAACCAAACATACAATAAAGATAACAATTAGTGTTACCATTTCCCTCCTCTATTTGATTCCACTCCCTTTCCTTTCCATAGCTTGAAGCCTTGAACCAAACAAGAACTTAAAAGTAGTCTCAAGCCATGATGTTTTAGCATTGAGGAATAAGGTTCATATCTCCATTGTAAGCAAAGATCTTAGGGATTGAGATCGTGGCGATCTTATGGGTGATCCCAATGATCCTGAACTATACTATGGCCATTTCTACTTGGGTACCATTCTTACATCGATCCAAGTCTTCTTGTTATATCTGAAATAGTAGGTTTGTATGGATTGTATGATTCTAAATGCGGGTCGCCAATTTAATAACATTGGCTGAAATTCAATATAAACAATCGTTTAGGGAGGGTCTAGAAAGGCAAGACAGACGCCCTCTTTGTCCCCTTCTATTTCTAGAAGCACGTTTTTTCGAGTAAATTATCACAGTCCTTGCACATTACATTATTGATGATCCTCCTACTTTCATTGACAGAATTAGAGGTGATCAACAGCATTTCGTCCGCAGAGATGAGCTGAAGGCAAGAAAAGCATAAACTTTCACAAAAGCTTGCTTTTTTCTTGATGTTTAGCAAAATATTCAGTGTTTGCCTTAGTGTCTCAACTGATGGCCATTTCTGTTTCAGGCTGCATGGGAGATCTTTACTCCTCTTCTACACAGAATTGACGAGGGACTATTGAAGTCTGTTCCATATAAGCCGGGAACTCGAGGCCCAGCTGAAGCAGATGCCCTACTTGAGAAGGCTGGTTATGTTCAAACTCATGGCTATATCTGGATTCCTCCTACTTTATAGGAATGTGGAAAATCCATAACAAAGAACACAGCTATTGCTGGGATATGTCGGAGTAGCTATGTGCCCATTACCTCGATGATCGCCCACTAGTTCATTACGGTGTATTAATGCAACTACCAATACAATAAGATTTACTTTGGATGAGTTTTCAGTATGAACAGGGCTATTCTTGACATTTATGGGCCTAAGGCGAAATTCAGATAGCCCTTTCTAAGTCAATATTATTATTGTGCAACTATAAGAAGTAACTTTCTATTGTAGCGATTTTGTTATATTGCAAGAGGTTTTAAAAATTCTACCTTTATCCCAAATATTTTTGGTACATATGCTATTACACAAATTATTAGAATAGGTGGTTTATTTTAATATAAAATTAGATGAAATTAATACTGAATTTTTCTAACAAATTTATTAATACTGGCCTTCGGTAATTTTAAGAGAAAAAATAGAATAGGTGGTTTATTTTAATATAAAATTAGATGAAATTAATACTGAATTTTTCTAACAAATTTATTAATACTGGCCTTCAGTAATTTTAAGAGAAAAAATTGACCTCAATCGTTCCAACTTCCAAATATAGTTGATTTAATCGGGATTTGATTTTAATCGGCCAATTCGTATTATCAATCGGGATTTGTGTTGATTCGAGTCAGTGGTGGAACCAGGATCTGATCCACGTGGGTTCGGAGTACTCCGAAGAAACGTACGTAAGATAAATAAAATTATAATTGTTTATGCATTAGCAATTATATAGCACTTATTTAAGCATTAAAACAAAAATTTTTTGATTTTAACACCTTCTAAGTAGTCACTTTTACAGTTTACCACCAACTCATTAAAAATCACCGCCTAACTCGTGCTTCGGGTCAAATTCCGACGAGGAGGTACACATTTTAGGATTAAAAAAGTTTTCCCTTTTTTTACTCTCCCCCCCCCCTCCTTCTTTATCTTTCTTCCTTCCCCATTCTACTTTTCATCTATTACCTTCAATCTCCCTAAACTATTCAATTCTCTCCAGCAACCTCTCTGTTTTTTTTTTATACAGAAAATAAAATTAGGACAAGCCCCCTAATCTGGGGGCCAGCCTAAAACATCCTTACGGATGATAAGAGAGAAATCAACAAAAAAAGGAGGAAACTTGTAAATGAGGTTGTGAGACGCGTGCCCTTCATGAGCCAGGATATCCGCAGCCCAATTTGCTTCCCTGAAACAATGAGAAATAGAAAAAATGTTAAATTTAGAAAGTTCAATACTGGCATCTTTCAATAAGGCATTAATGGCCTAACTCCTAAGGAGGTTTCCAAATTTTTTGCATAACTTTGATAACAGAAAGATTATCGCCTTCTAAAGAAATATAGTTTAAATTAAGAAATCGAGCAGCTTTAATAGCCTCCCAAAGGCATGTAGCTTCAGCTTGAATAATAGAAAATTCATTAGGCAGAGAGTTGCAACCCGCAAGAAGAACGTCACCCAAATGATTTCTAATGACAAAACCAGGTCCGCCCATCTTGATATTTCAAACCATCAAAATTAATTTTAAACACATCCTCATGAAGGGGGACCCAAGCAGCAACCCTTCGAGCTTGGGAATTCATCAAAGAAAAACAATTCGGCTTTCGAGGATCAAGGCATGATTTAGAAGACAAACATAATTGCCACTCCTTAATAAAATTATTAACAAGCACATTAATCTTACGAGCAGTAAAAGAGTCCTACGAAAAGATGACTTTATTACGAGCAAACCACACAAACCACCAGACAACAGCGAGCAAACTAGTCTGGGACTGCCCTAACATAGCAGAACAAATTTCTAAGTTTGCTCGAAAAGAACCCAAGGTTGCATAAATCGGGATTTGGGGCAACCCATAATCCGCATCAAGCTGATGAAGAATATCAAAAACAAAGGGACATTGAAAAAAGAGATGAGAAGCTGATTTCGAAGCACAACTGCATAACTCACATTGTTGAGGAGTGAAAATATGAACTTGTTCTAATCTGACCTTTGTAGGGAGACTATCGTTACAAGCTTTAAAGTTTTTTATTTTGTGAGGAAGATTCGACTTCTAGATCCAATGGTATTCAACTTTCCCTTGGGAACCAGTCTTATAGTCTATAAGTAATTTGGCACCCGACTTTACTGAATAAATACCATCAGGAGACAGAGCCCAAAAAACCTCATCCTCCACATCATTAAGTGAAAGAAAAATCGTAGCTATCTGGGAGCATATATCATCAGGAAGCAGGGATCTCAATAATTGCATATCCCAAGCCTTAGATAACAAGATGAACTCAAAAGCACGAGAAGAACTATTTATAGTTGGGTTTTGAATAATCTATACAAATATATTAAAGAGTTCGTATTGTGTCGGACTCGTCCGACACAATCAGCCCGTCGGACCACTTCACTTGAGTTTCAGGTAGTCTTCATTTTTTTTCAGGTAGTCTTCATTTTTTTTCAGTTAGTCCATTACTTCTTTCAGTTGGTCCATTTTTTTATTTCAGTTGGTCCATTATTTGTTTCAGTTGGTATACATATTACAAAACAAAGTCCAACTGAAACAAAATAAAGTCCAACTGAAACAAAACAAAGTCCAACTGAAACAAAACAAAGTCCAACTGAAACAAAAAAAAAGTCCAACTGAAACAAAACAAAGTCCAACTGAAACAAAACAAAGTCCAACTGAAACAAAACAAAGTCCAACTGAAAATGGAAAATAGGAAAAGAATGAAGACTGAAATTAAGAATTTCATTAAGAAAACTTCTAACCTCAGTCAAGGTCTTCATCATGGCAGGCAATAAGTCCTGAAATCCCTATCAGCGGAGGTTTCAAGACACTGGATGAAGTTAATTACAACATTCAAAGCGACGATTCGAACATCAGAAGAAGAAGATAATTGGTGAGGCAATTGAAGAACACTTGATGAAGTTCCTTAATATAAGGCACCAAAGTGTCGCAAGTTGAAAAAAGCAGACTCTTGCAACTTGGAGGAATGAGATGAAACACTCTGGAACATAAAAGGAAGAAGTTCAGGCCATCCATTGTCAGGAAGAATACCAGAAGCAAGTTCAGATATGGTGTCGCACATAGCTTCTTTGAGACGGTTTTGTCGTCCTCACGATGGTGTGTGGAGGTCTTGGAAGCGCGGTTTTTTATTTGGGTCAGCCCCGTCTGACGGAAACTATTAGGTCAGACGGTCTGACCCAATAGTTTCACTATATTAAAAGGCGTGCAAAAATAAGAAATTGTGCCATGTGGCGCTCTCCCTAGGGAGTTTTAGTTCATGTAATCCATGTACAATAAAAAATTAAGAAATAACATAGTATAGGGTTTGATCCCAAGACCTCAAGTATATATACTAAAGTTCTAACCACTAGGCTAAGTTGTATTTAGTGTTATTATCATAAAGTATTATATTAATAAATGAAATTTTTTCTTACCCGGGGCATAGCCCAGGCCTAATAACTAGTTTTACTTAAAAGGTGAGGCAAGACCCAATTAACATGCCAAAAATTAATTCTTTTACCATTACCAATTTGCCACTGGAGGCTAGATTTGAAGATTGATCTCAAAGACATAAGCTTTTTCCATTGCCAAGAGGAATTTTGTGACACTTTATAAGTCAAGAAATCCCTGTTCTTACAATACCTTTTTTTGCCAAAGTAAGCCAAAGGTTGTTATCATTTCGGAGAAGTTTCGGCAAAAGTTTCATTTCATTAGCAATATTATTAACGCGTGCTTTTCTAAAGCCTGAACCGCTATAAGGTTTTGAGGTACAAATTATATCCCAACCTATCAAATTGGGAGCCTTAGAGTCTGGACCCCTATTCCAAAAGAAATTACGATAGTTACTATCAAGTTTCGATAGAATATTTTTTGGAAGAAGGAAGCTCTGCATTTGATAGTTGGCTTTAGAGGCAAGATTAAGTTGAAGTAAAATGGCTCTCCCTGCTTGAGAGAGAGAGTTAGCTTTCCATTTCGGTAATTGAGCCTGAACTTTATTAACTATAGGCATGAAAGTCTCCTTGGTAACCCGTCGTTCGATAATAGGACAGCCCAAATAACTTTCCAAAGACGAGGAATAAGCCATACCAAGAGGTCCCTGGAAGTCCTCTACTTCAGTTGCAGAGACATTACCCGTACATTTGAAAGCCGATTTATTATAATTAACCAGCTAGCTAGACATAAGACATTATTTATCTAGAATCGAGCGAATAGCCTTAAAGCTAGCCACATTGCCTTAGCAAAAATCATAGTGTCATCTGCAAAGGTAATAAAAGGAACTTTAACCCTCCACTTTCCTATGGAAACTCCCACTAGTTTGCCATTAGATATACTATTATGATGCAGTCGGCGAGCTAATAACTCAGCACATAAAATAAAGAGGTAGGGAGAAAGCGGATCCTCCTGATGAATTCCTCCAAAAGGACAAAATCTTTCCCCTGGAATACCATTTGCCAGAACAGAGAAGGAGACTGAAGATAGACAAGCTCGGATCCAACTAATCCAAGTCGGGCTAAAACCCAGATGACTAAGCATAGCATAAATGAAATCCCATTCCAAACGGTCATACGTTTTTTCCATATCAAGTTAATGGCAATCCAGCCATCCTTGCATGTTTTCTTTCTAAACAAATGGAAAACTTCATGAGCTATCGGAATATTATGTTGAATAAGTCGTTCTTGTTGACCCTTGAGTTTTGAAGATGACCTAACCACAAAAGACATAGTGTATTTTATTTATGTTGTTGCAAGGTTATTCATGCTCGAGCTAAGAGAATATTTGATTGAAGATTAAAGCGGAGAATTAATCAAGATCGAAGTAAAGATGTTCGAGAGATGAAGAATCAAGCATGGAATGAAGATTAGAATACATTAGGGTATTTATTAATCTTCTTGTTAAGGTTGAGTAAAAGCTTTATTAAGTTCGTGGTGAATTCTCAAAGGAACTTGGTTCTGTTCCCATGAAAGGAACAGACCTGGCACTATAGGAACAAGGCTAAGGAACAAGACTTAATAATTAGGGAACAAGACTTAAAACTAATTTAGGAACTTCTAAGTGACTAATATTGTGCGCCTAAGTAATTGTGTGCCCAATATAGTTGTTAGAGTTTTTAGGGATATTTGACTAAGATCCATTATTTTAGGAAGTTAGTTTAAGTTTGTTAGGAAAAGATTTTAAAAAGATTTTCTGATTTTAAATTAACTGATTTTCAAATATTATCTTTTTAAAATATATATTTTATCTTTTATATTTTATTTAAAAGATTTAGTTTTCGAAAAATTATTATTTCCGGTTTTTAAAATGTTTCGGATTTTAAAATTGTAAAACTGTTTTCCGGTTTTATAAAAGATTTTGAAAAAGATATTTTTCCTAAAAACTAGCTAAAGTATTTTATTTATTTATTTCCTAAAATCTAGATTACACGCCTAAGGTTTACTGCTACACGTTTTATGTAGTTAGTGGATTTAGTGGCTTAAGTTAATTATCCTCCAAGTATTTAATTAAATTAAATAAATTTAATTATTCTCCAAGTTTTGCAAAAACCACGTAATGTGTTACTGCTTCTATGAGTTGAAGTAGTGGATTAGTGGATACTTTACATGACATGGAATAATTAATTTAATTTAATTAATTAATTAAACATCATGGAGAACATGTGATAATGGTCTAAGTTAGGGAACATGTTTTGTCTTAATTGTCTATAAATAGGCGCCTAATTCATTTGAGTAAAATGTGTCTGACTTAGTTAATTTGTCCTAAGTTATCTAAAGTGTCAGTGCCTTTTCCTTAAGAGAATTCATACTTACATTAATCGAGTTTATTACTCTTCCATTATTTTATAAAGTGTATTTTTGAGAAAAAGGGTTTGAGTGAACTCTTGTAAGTGTGAGAAAGCTTTGAGTGAAGCAAGAGAAGAGAAAGAGAAAGAGAAAGGAACTTCGAGTGAAGTTTGAGAGAAAACGTCAGTTGTTGGGAACTGTCGTTGGGAACTTGAGTTGAGTGACTTAAGTTGAGAATCGAGAGAAAAGTAATAGGTTGTAATCAAGTTGTTTTGGCCTATTATAGTGGAAAGTTGTTTAAAATCCCTTGTGGTCGAGGTTGTTTCTTCCTACTAGGCCTAGGAAGTTTTTCCTCGTAAAATCTCTCGTGTTCCCATTGTTTGTTCCCAAGTTTACTTTTAATTCCGCAAAAAGTAGAGCTTATTCTCTCACTATAATTCACACCCCCCTCTTATAGTGCTCATATTATACAACAGTTCTAGAACAAAAGCACCTTGCAGAGGATGAATTATTTTCTCAGGACAACTTTCAGTCGATTAGCTAAGATTTTTGCTATAATTTTATATGTAGTAGAGCATATACTAATTGGGCGAAAATGAGAAGTTTTAGCCGGATTTTCTACTTTAGGGATGAGCGCGAGAAAAGTATGATTAATCTCGGTCAAAATTCTTCCAGAATGAAAGAAAGCTCTCATAGCTCAAATAACAGATTGACCAACAAGCGTCCAATACTTTTGAAAGAAGAAGGTAACTGCACTTTTATTTTCGTCATTAGAAACAGTAGCAATAAGATTCCTATTATCCTCCTCAGATATGATGGGGGAAATAAGATCAAAATCTAAATCATTGTCGAAAACACACCTTGAGTCCTTAATGAATCTATCATGAAATTCTTTTGTTAGAATTTGAGAAATCTCATCCGAATTGGAAGTAGATTGTCCAGAAACATCAACAAGCGATTTTATTTGATTTCTATCTCGCCGAATAGCCGCAAAGGCATGATAATATTTTCTATTTTGATCCCCTAAGGAAAGATGTTGATCACGATATTTTTACTTCCAGTAGGTATTTTGGTATGAATAAAGTTTTTGTTTTTTCAATAAAAGTCTCTGTTGTTTTCTTTGGAGAGAAATATTGGCAACATCTAAGAATAGTTGAGATTGGATTCTTTCTAAATCTATATCCACCTTACGTTGTTGAGTGAAAATATTACAAAATCGAGTCTTATTCCAAACTTTAATATTGGATTTGAGCAGCTTTACATTTTTGCATAAACAAAATATATACTCCCTCCGTTTTTTTTTTAGATGTAACATATTGACTTTGGGCACTATTCATCCATTACACTTTGACCACTAATTGTTATTTATAAATAAGAAAAAATATAGTCATGTGGGATCTTGTTTGATTCGTCACGGTATACACTTTCCAAATATATATTTTTTATAATTTTTACTTTTATACAATTGGAGATATTATCAGTCAAAGTTGTACCTCGGCAAATGTGAAAAGTCCAATGTTACATCTAAAAAAACGGAGGGAGTAGGAACCACTAAATCTAGTACACCACGTTTTCTTAATAAGAGTATCAAAATCCTTCCTTTGGCACCACATTTTTTCGAATCGAAAAAAGGAGGCTTTTAAAACATTGGAGATGTCCAAAGAAAGAGAAATTGGACAATGATCCGAGGAGGAGAAAATATGGTTAGTAATCTGAGCATTGGGGAATAAAGATAACCAATCAATACTTGCAAATCCATGATCAAGTTTTTCATAAATATTATCTATACTATGACTTTTCTTTCTCCAAGTAAAAGGAGTGCCCTTAAAAGGAATCTCCTTACAAGAGATTAATGATGTGAAATTTAATAGTCTTTCAAATCTTTTAGAAGGTGTAAGAGCACCCCCTAATCTATTACTAGCCTTACCAATTTCATATAATAATAAAAGGAATGGATAAAGAATTACAATAATCAAGAAGTTCTTTCCAAAATTCGTTTTTAAAAGCGTTATTAGTCGGGGAATAAATAAAGACCACAACGAATTCCTTTAAGGACTTTGTGTACGAAATATGACAAGAAATAAAACGACTACTTTTATACAAAACATCAAGCTTAAAAGGATTTACAATACATGCTTTCCACACAATCCAAAGACCACCCGCCATCCCTATGGTAGGAATATGGTCCAAAAAACTAAATTAAACCCACACTGTTGGGCATAGAGATTTAAGGAAGGAGACTTATATTTTGTCTCACAAATCATGAAAAGACTAATAAAGTTGGCTTTACAAAAGTCCCTAATCTCATCAAAAGCGTTTTTCCTACGACAACCCCGAATGTTCCAACATGCAATCTTCGTTTACAATGGACAAAAAAAAACAGATTACCCATTTTTGATAAAACCGGAGCTGCAGAGATAAGTTTCTAGGCCTCTTCAGGGAAGAGGAGGCACTTTCTTCCTCAACCTTCCTCTTGGATGACTCAGATTGAGAGGTGTGCTCCATAGGGGAACATTGCTCAACACCCAACTGCTCAATCTGTTGGACAATGGAATTATCATAATGGAGAGACTGGAAAGAGTTGTTAGTGAGAGTTTTGATCTCATCATCTTCATTAACAAGCAAATCCAGGAAGAATGCACCACTATCAGTCCTCTCAGCACTGTCATGGGGAGAAATAACTCTAGCAAATTCATCATCACATAGCATATCATCATAGTAAGATTCAGAAAAGTGGTGGGAAGTGTGAAACACTTTGATAGGAGGGAGAGCAGGAACAAAAGCTAGAGCCATGTCCCCCATGTCTCCATCACCATGCTCAATCTGATATGGAACATCCACAGAGGGAGGGAGCACTAAGGACAACCTCATGAGTCCTCATCATCAGAGGAGATCTCAACAGTAGGGGGAGCAATAATAAGCTTGCCCTTACCTCTATCAAGATCAGAATCTGTAACCCCTATTTTCTCACCACCAGCAGGAGAAACCAAGCCAATACCAACAACATTACCAACTGACTTAAGGACCTCAAAGGACTCCTCAATAACAATACCTTTACCAGCTTTCGGAATAGCATTCTCAGGAACAACACTTAAAGGAGGGACAAAATCATCAATGCCTTCAAGGAAGGCATTTGTTTTCTTGGAAGATCAAGAAGATCTAATAGGATTGTGACGTTTTTTAGGAGGCACCACCTTTTTTGCCAACTTACCTATGGCAGCAGTTCTACATGCTTAGCCTGAGCTTGAACTACATAAGCTTGCTCACTATAGATTCAAGATTAGCTTGACCAACTTTAGCTAAATTGTCATAAAGACACTTCTATTTAGGATTTTTCATGAGTCTCACTTTCATATCCTTTTTAGGGAGGTTGAGAGAGGGCAATAACAATCAATAACATAGTCATCAGACCCACATAAAATGCAACTTGAAGAAACGTCTTCATACCAAATCACATAGCCTTGAACAAGGTCACCATGTCTACATACCTCAACAAACTCTAAAAGAGGGGACTTACTATTAACACGGACACAAGCACGAGCAAACCTAATCTTATGCCTAAGCAAAGATCTAGGGTCAAGCTTAATCAAAGCACCAATACCATTAGCTGACAATATACTAGCCACGTAATCAAAGTTAAGTAGCTCAGCAAGGAGTCTATTCGAATCCACAAATCTACCCACTTAATGTCCTCAAGATATGGGTCAAAAGATGAGCGCCAAGGATAGATAACAAATAAATCTCTCTGAACATGCCATGACCTTTCACTCCAAACAAGTGAAAGGTCTCCAAGGTTAGAGAATTTTAACATGAGCCAGCCATTACCCATTTCTAGGTATTCTACCTCCCCCTTATAAATTTCCAGTCAGCTTTGGTACGAGAAATAATAGTATGAGTATCAATAACAAAACTAAGCATTTTACCTATCAGACAAGATTTTGCGAGCTCCATGTTTTACCTGAGAGAGTTCATCCAACACCACATTGGCTGAAACAAACGGAGGCACATGTCTGGCAGTCCTTCCCCTTCAAGCAAAGGATCAGCAGGAGCCTAGTCTCACTAGGAACATCCAAAATATTTTCAGAAGCATTAGGGTTAGTAAACAAAGGATGTGAAGAGAGAACAACTTCCTTGAAAGAGGAAGATTTCTCCATGTTGTGACTTATCAGAATTAAGGAATAACAAAAAGAGTGAAGTGAGAATACCAGAACCAGATAACTGAGACTCTCTTATATAGAGAGGTAAATACTTATCAACCCCACATAATTGGGGGAAGAAATACTGTAACAGGGAGTTCGAACCAACTATAGCAATAAATACAACACCATTATTCAGACGCAATTGTAGAGTCACCTTCACCTGAACACTCATTCAAATACGAAACGACAAAGTAATATACTCCACACCAAGGTCGATTAAATCACTAGCATTAAATGCACCCAAATGGCAAACCCTATAAAGAGATTTTCTTTTGTACTTGAACGAGAGAAAACGAAAATCATGGAGCCTTAGATAATTAGATCTTTGCAAAAAGAGTGAGAAATAGCTCACCCAATCTTGATTAGACTTAACTAAGAGTAGTTGGGTTAATTGATCTGGAGAATTTGAAAGGACGATTTCTATAAATTACCCCTATTTTCTACAACTGTACCCAAAATCAATCAGACACAATTGGAAAGTAACTAATGAGATAATCAAAATTGCATAAATCGCATTCAATGGATTTCCATGATGATGGCTAGGACTGACAAAAGATTTAGGAAAATTATGGTGAATTTTCTGAGAACTCATTCTAGGGTTTTGCGAGTTTAGATGGGGGGATTTTTGGGGGGTCACCTTCGCTCTCTTCTTTTTTCTCTTTCTCTCTCATCTTTTGTTTGGACTTATTTGTTTTGTGAACAACTCACCTCCAACAACCTCTCTGTAAAAATCATCAATTCCTCTTTGATTTTTGTTGATATTCTTTTTTTCTCTCCTCCACCTCACCCAAAATTCCATAACCTCACATCTCTCTGCCACTCTGTCTGATCATCATCAATCCACCTAAAATAACATACCTCCTTCTATTTGTTCCTTGTTCCCATAACTTGCAAGTCATAAATCTTCGGCCTGGGTTGTCAATGGTCCATGATTTCAGTCTAGCAACAAGAATTTCACAGTTGCACTTTTGGTTGTTTGGAGAAGAAGTTTGAGACATTATATGCCTATAATAATGAAGATAAATGAGAACTAGAGCAATCATGATGATAAATAAGACCCTAGATGCCTCAATTTAGACCTAATTTACCCAAAAAATCAATAATCAACAAATGCCCAAAATTTAAAAAGAACCCTAACTACGAAAGTGGGCTGAGAAATCATACCTTTAGCAGTTGCGGATTCTCCAATTTCTCCTTTGATTGAGGTCGAATTTTCCAAAAAATGATAAATCCTAACTTAGTTTGGGCTTCTATCAAAGAATTTTGAAATTTTAGTGGAATTTGGAAGCAAAGTTAGGGTTTTAATTAATGACAAAAAATTAAAAATCGAAGCTCTTGGAAAAAAGGTAAACTAAACTTAAAACAGTAATGTGGGCCCACTATCGGATTCTTCACCGGAACTGAGTCTAGATGGTGATTTTTAGCGAGTTGACAAGTTAAAGGTGGTAAAATTGAAAAAAATGTGGTAATGTGTAAAAGTGACTGCTTATAAGGTGGTAAAAATTTAAAAAAATCCTTCAAAAAATATAGATGTACAAAATGACAATTATTAAATCCTCATTTTTGGAAGAAATATGAATCCAAGTAAATAAGTATTAAATAATTGCAAACTAAAAATTGGAAGGCAAAAAGTTTAAAGATAATATATTGAGTGACAGTCAGACATTAGTTTGGTATCTAAAAACAATTAAGAAAAGAAAACTTGATAATCCAATTTTATTTTTATGTATTGTGATGGTTCTCATAATAACCCAAAACTCTTATTTCTTTTTGGCGTCACAACGTCATTAATACGTTTTGGGTATATTGTATGTAGCAAATTAAAGAGTTCATATTATTTTAGTAAGATAGTACTTGAACTTGGGCGTTTTTAGAATAATAAAAAATTGAGAATATTATAAAATGGGTAAAAGTTGGGTATTTGGGGAAAAAAATTTACAAAGAAAAGAAATTGCTCTCTACAGCCAAAAGAAAGCTAAAATAAAATTTAAAATTAGAGTTCTATTTGAATCAAAATGAAAAAAAAAGTGAAGTTGTATAGAAAGAAAACAAAATGGTAGATGAGAAGGGACAAGGAGACAATAAAAACATAGAAAAAGAAACAAAAACCCCTTCGTGGGAGTTGAACCCGCGTAGAACAAGGACAAAAAATGACCGACCCAAGACGTTGAATAAACCACTAAACCATAGAGCAATACAATGATATAATACGGTGCATAATAGATATATCTAAAATTTTTATCTCGATTTTTTCCGCTAATTTTCTTGTTTTTTCTCCAGATTTTCGTGGGTTCACTTGAAATCATTGAACCCATATTGGACCCGCCCCAATGACCCGAGTTGGCCAGGTCATGATCGAGTATATTCCCTCTCGTCAGGTTCCTAAGTTGGGTCACATCCGAGTCAACGTATATTCGAGTGTACGTTAGACCATTTTCATATCATGTAACCGGTTTCAGGTGACGCTCGTAAGGTTTTATGTGAGTTTTTGCGTAGGTACAACAATAGTCACCCTTGGTTGGATTCAAGTTGATCCATTTAGATAAATGGCTTGAATCTCTGAACTCAAACCCAACCTGTTAAGGTAAAAGGGTTGAGATTTTTAACTTAACCTAACTTTATCATGTACAGCGCCATATAAAAAATTACAAGGGAGTACCTATGAAAAACACAATCTTCAACAATGACCAAAGTAAGAAAACAACCGTAGATAAAAGAAGATGGACGATCCATAGCAACTAACATTATATCACACGGATCGACATCCTCATCCGTTGGATGCAAACAATCCAACGTATTTCATAAACGCGGGACAAACCCCTCCAAAACCAAATCTCAAAAATTTCCCCTTATAAAACCCACCTCTTCTTTCTCCAATCCCACAACAATCAACAATCACAAAACTGAGCAAAAGAGGAGAGAGAAAATGTCAGGAAGAGGAAAGGGAGGCAAGGGTTTAGGAAAGGGTGGTGCAAAGAGACATAGGAAGGTGTTGAGGGACAATATTCAGGGTATCACTAAACCCGCCATTCGTCGATTGGCCAGAAGAGGTGGAGTTAAGAGAATCAGTGGTCTTATTTATGAGGAAACTCGTGGTGTTTTGAAGATCTTCTTGGAAAATGTTATTCGTGATGCTGTTACTTATACTGAACACGCTCGTCGTAAAACTGTCACCGCCATGGATGTTGTCTATGCTCTTAAGAGGCAAGGTCGCACTCTTTACGGTTTCGGTGGTTAATTTATTTTATTTTTAGTGTAGTTTTGTTTCTATATATAGTAGGTTCAGTTGTTTTAGTGGAATTAAAAGAGAATTTTACTCTGTTTGATGTAATTGCAAAATCCATGATGATATCAAATATTAGCTGACTTTTGGTTATCATTTACGAATTATAGACTGATTTTGGTAATTTTATGTTATATTAATCTATGTTAATATGTCTGTTTGAGTTGAACTGTTTATGTTGAGATATTGGTCCTTTGGTGGTTGATTACTTGATTGTAAAGATGAATATATAATTCAAATAGCTATCATGATTTCAGCTACAGAGGATTGGTAAATTTTGATTCTGGATTTGCAGAACTTCATGTCTCGTAGATCCATTTTTTATGTAAAGTGTGAGTAAGATCAACTTCAGTGTATTAATTAGTCTTCACTCTTCACTCTTCACTCTTGTTTAGTAAGCAATGAGAGCCTGAAGCAACAATATGTTATTTGGAAACTCTGATAGGATTGTATTTGTCATTATCTTATTATTGAGCCAGAACCTTAGGGATTTGTTTAGACAAAATCGGGTAGTTTTAAAGTGTGGAACCTTAGAAAAATCAGTGTTCTAACAATTGACAACAATTGACATGGAAAGCAAAATTATACAAAGAAGGAAACTACAAGAGAGTAGTTACATTCCCCTGTAATTAATGGGGTAGTTTTCTGGAACATTAGTATATTCAGTTTCTATCAATTTCACAAAGGATACTACTCTTTTGGGTTAGGTCAAGAACAAGTCAGATGAACTCAGGTATTTGTCAGATCTAATTTGGGTTCGGATGACTTTGTGTTGGGTAGAAGTTGGATTCAATTGGTTACATGCTCAATTTGGATCAGCGCAAGTCAGGTTGCAATACTACCTTCTCAGGTCTGATTGTTTTCCGGTTGATTTTGGGTCAGGTATTAGGGGAGTGTCGCCCTCGAGCCAAACCAGATCTTGGTCGAGTCGGTATTGGATTGACAAATAGGTCGAGTCGGTATTGGATTGACAAATAGGTCGGGTCAGTTTTTAACACCTCCAGTTGGCTTATGGCTGGTGTAAAATGTCAACTTTTGATTATCTTATAACCTACCTAACAAGTTGGGAGTTGAGACCCACCCAACAACACTCGTATATAGTCATTTCTCTGGGGCGGCATAACCTGCTGGCATGGGGTCCAGCCCGTGGACAGGCAGCAGCAGTGCTACTGCTGCCCTTGGTCACTCGTTATGCTGTGGGCTGCTTGCTGCTCGTTGCCATGCTTGCTTGCCTTGTCTCATCGCAAGGCTGTGCTACTTGACACAATGCCTTGTCGTTGTCGCTAACATTCATCGACTTGCGCAAGCACATGAGTGCATGACTAACGCTAGAAGCTACCATCCAACCTTCTATCGTTCATGCTAACAATCTTAGCAGTTAACATACCATTCCTAACTGATGGGATTTGTGGAATAGTGAGTTTAATTTAGGAATTCAGGTTGGTGGAAGAAAACCGTGAAATTCACATCTTTTTGATCTGGGTTGATCAATTTCGATTTCAAGTACAATCAAATTATTGCCTTCATCACACTATAAAAATATTGCTTTCACCGATAGCCTTTTAAATTATTACATATGATTTATTATGTGACATTTATAGTTCATACATGATAATACCAAAACATGGAGTACCAAGGATGTCTTGGCCTAGTGGTTAATATTGAGGTGCTGTGAACGATAGGTCACAGGTTCAAAGACTTTGTAGACTCAAGAGTCACGCCCAAATGAAGAATGCAGTACTACATTCTTGAATCTACAATACTTTACAACTTAGGCTATGTTCAGTTCACCTTATTTTTGCTTATTTCAGATCTAATCAGATCAGATCAGAAAAAATAAGTTCAGATCAGATCAGTTCAGATTATGCTTATATTTAAAAATCACTATATCTTTCATTACATATTAGTAAAAATTATAATAATTGAATATTAATAAAGTACTCATTGAAACGAATCAAACAAGACCTCACATGACTATATTTTTTCATATATATTGAGAAAAATCTAAAAGATAAGATATTGTTATCAGATCAATTCAGATCAGATCAGATCAGAAAAAATAAGTTCAGATCAGATCAGATAAGTTCAGATCAGAAAATTTTAGGTGAACTAAACATAGCCTTAATCAAAATTATAAATGGTGGAGAAACACTGAAGATAACAATTTTTCACCTAGTAACATAAACTTTAAGTTCTAAATGACTTTAGATACACCAATGCTTATTTCCTTTTTGATCTAATCAAACTAACAAGCATCATTACAGAAGATGCAACTAATGTGGATCCAATAAAAAAACAAGGTGCAAATAGCTTACACTTATTATTATTGCTCTCTTCCCCTTCATTTTGATCATCACCTTTCTCTCCTTGTTCTGTTTCACAACCATTTCCTACATTTTCCTCAACTATTTTCTCCTCTTTGATTTTATCAATTGATGATACTTCTTCATCATTAACTTCTTCTTTGTCTCTTTCATGCCGAATTTCCTCTCCTTGATCAACATCTTCACTTAGTTGTTTCTCTTGAAAACTTCCTTCACCAACTTGCTTTTCATCCTTAACTTCTTCAATCCCACCTCCTATGATTATGCCCTGATTTTGCTTCGGCATGTAGATTTTCAATGTCGATTCATCATCATTGTAACCGGCCTTGATCTGATCCAGTAAAACCGCGCTAGGAATTCTGAACACCTTCCTGAAGTCCTTTACACTTGGTTCTTTTTGTTGCAACACCCATCTGTTCATTACCATTTCTTGCACCATCTTCGCACCACTTATTGAAATTAGCGTTCCATCTTCGTTGATGTCAATCATGATATTCTCCTTTTTATAGCCTAAAACAACAAAACAAAAATAGCAGAAAACAACCCATGTCTTAGAATTTACTCATCCTATGCAAAAACAATCACTAGAGTAGAGGTTATTACCATACAGTGTAATACTTCTACCTCTGAGATGAGCAGTAAAAATAAACATCGTTACGGTCTCTCTCCATAGAAAAATCTGGCCAGCTCGATCTTTAGAGATCCGAAAGTCAGTAGAATGAAGATCGTCTAAGGTTTTAGTTGTCATTAGATCAGAATCAAGCTCCATATTTTTTATCTTGCCAAATTTATGGTATATTTTGGTGTGTATCACATGTACATGATTGCAATATAGCAATCCTGTAAACTTCTATTTTAGGAATTCAACATAGAACTAGAGGATGTTTTGAAAGTACTTCTTCTTTTTATCTTAAATATAATGAAAATGTCATTGTTGATATATTCTACTTCCTCCGTTTCAAAATAAGTGCAACATTTCCCATTTTAGGAAATGTCATAATAAGTGCAACATAGCTTAAATTGGAAAGATTTTTTCTTTTTATTTACAGAATTGCCATTACTTAATTCTCCAACAACATAATCAACTTATCATTTACCAACTTAAATAGAACTAATTAATCAACTAATTAATCAACCCACCCAAATGACCCAACCCCTCACTCATCTCAGCCACCCCACCACCCTCTCTCTCTCCTCAACTTAACCCATCACCTCTCTCTCTCCTTAACCCACTCC
Organism: Beta vulgaris subsp. vulgaris; assembly: GCF_026745355.1. Lineage (NCBI taxonomy): Eukaryota > Viridiplantae > Streptophyta > Magnoliopsida > Caryophyllales > Amaranthaceae > Beta > Beta vulgaris. The sequence continues at coordinate 36,793,856 of NC_079202.1, read as the reverse complement.
CACTCTTGTCAACTCAACCCACTAAATCAACACCACCAGCACCAACCTGGCCGACGACACAACCCGCCGACGCCACCGCCAAACCAACACCACCCTACCGGCACCACCACCCTACCGGTATTGCCTTCTATTTTCTAGAATTTTCAACTATCCTCTTCTCTTTCTCTTTCCTCTCCTTCTTTTCCTCCAACTCCTCTCCTTCCCTCACCTTTCCCCAAATTCGACGTTTGATTTCAACACTTCGACGGTAGTGTTAGATCTGGTGGTTTTTTGTTGTTGTGATATGTTGCTACGATGGTGGTGGTGGGTAGAGAGAGAAAATGACGATGGTGGTGGTTGTTGAGGTTGAAATGGCGATTTTGGGGTGGTTTCGAAGGGATGTTGGTGGTTTTGGTGGTTTTGAAGGGGATGATGGTGATTTCGAGGGTGGTTTCGAAAATGATGTTGGTGGTTTTGGGGGGTGGTTTCGAAGGAGATGGTGGTGATTTGGGGGGTGGTTTCGAAGGGGAGTTGTTGGTTTCGGGAGTGGGGGAGGAAAAATGGGTGTTTTCCGGTGGGCAGAGGTGCCAGAGAGGGAAAGAAATCATCTGCTGGTGGTGGTGGCGGCGGCGGCAGAAGCGGCGGTGGCGGTGGCGATGGTCAGTGGTGGTGTTGTTGTGGTGTATGGCAAATGAAAGGGGTTGGTATATAAAATTACTGGATAATTAGGGTAGATATTTTATTCAATTAAGTGGCCTAAACTCTTTGTTATTGTGGTCCCCAACTTTCTCTCTCTAGGAACATTGGTCTGTGTGCCACTTCTCTATGTTGCACTTATTTTGAAACGGAGGTAGTATTTGCATATCACATTGATAAATTAGTAGTTTCTCGAAAGGTGTGTGGAAGTAGAAGGGAAAGGATGTGAAGGAGACAATAGTAGTAGTGAAATTGTAAGCAAGGAATATATGCATTGCTTAAGTTGGCTTTTGTTAAAAACTGAGTTCAAAACATCGGGTTCAATTTGGTTGCCTTGGCGGGAAGACCACGCCTTTTGCTGATGCAAAAATTAAGCTTTTACTCTACTTTTCTTAATTCTCGTTTTTAATATGAGACTTCTTGTAATCGTAGATTAAACACAAGTGAAATTTGAAAATGGTTGCTTTTTGCATAAACTATGAGAACTGAAAAGCCCTAAATATAAAAATATTCTTTTCACCAATGCGAGTAAATTAACGAAGAAGAGCTACAAAGCCTACAATTGAATAGTCCTTTTTGGCCCTTTATACTTATTAGATATTCATGTCTTAGGGATAATTTTAACATATGTTAGTATGTTACTTCGGTCTCCTAAATATTGACACTAATTGGATTTAAGATTTCCAGAACATACGGTGGACTATTAAGGGTCTGTTCTCCCTAACTTATTTTCAGTTCAATTCAGTTCAATTCAGTTCAGTTCAATTCAGTCCAGTTCAGTTCAATTCAGTTCAGATCAGTTCAATTCAGTTCAGACCAGTTCAGTTCAGTTAGCTCTTGACAATACTTTTACTCTCACATATCACATATCATTATTCATTTCATTTCAGTTCAGTTCAGATCAGTTCAGTTCAGTTCAGTTCAATTCAATTCAGTTCAGTTCAGTTCAGTTCAGTTCAGTTCAGCTGTTTTATGCCGAAGAGAACAGGCTCTAAGTTCTTTAATTAGGCATTGATAAAAAAAAATTTAAAATTTTGAAAATCCACTTCCAAACTTAAAAGAATCTCATATGTTGATGTTTTCTCTTAATTAGTCAATAAATATGGTCAAGTGTTTAAAAATCTTGAACTTTTTTTTTTTACCTTCATAAAGGCAAATATGGACATATGGTCAAAACATCCCCATTCATCAAGTAAAGTTATGCCAAAAATCATTTAGGTTTCTTTGTTTGCTCCTCAATCTAGAACGAATATAACTATATTTACTTAGCGGGTAGATTAAAGGCTTCTAATAAACTATTAAAATAAATTTATAATGGTGAATTAGATTTCACTGTACATTAAATTTCATTAGTAATAGGTAAACTACCCAGTGGGTGAACCGAGCTTTTTATCTGTCTAGTACTACAACTTTTATCATACTCTCAGGTATACCATGATCATGGTACATTCGATGCTATATTTTTTTGTTCATTGCTCATTTAAAACATTCAAATAAACAAAATTGGCACAATAGAGAGAGTTCCAAATGAGCAAATAAGCAAATGAGCAAATAAAGTTCTAGCTATACCAGGCACATAATATACCCGAATGTACAATAAATCTCTCTACTACCATTAAACTCAATTTTGATTGTTCTTTCATAGATAATTCGACTTCAAAATAATTCTGCTTAGAGACGACAATCAAAGTTGTATAATATTGCAGCTTACACATGTAGCCTTGCTGATAGACTGATAGCTCCAGTTTTATTTGTTGAACTTACAACCCTCTAGATTGGCCTACTATTAACAATTGAAAAAGGTTTTAAACATGTTTTTATCGAAGGTGTCAATCTTATCATTCTTAAATCTTACTATTTGGGGTGGAATTTTTCCAGTGATGATAGAAAATATTTTTCCTTTTTTGTTTGCAACGATTTGACTTTACTCTATTTGTTTACTTTGACCGCGAATTTGTGACTAACATATAATACAAACTTTAGCATGACGTTGTTGGATTCAGTCGGAACCGAAAATCAATTGCAACGATTCGATAGGTGGCTCATTGGGATAGATTCCATCAACAGTACCCCCTAGATCTCCGACTCATCGTTACTTTAGACGGTGAAGATGTTATTGCCTCTGAATCAATAGTGAGTTATTTACACATGGGTATGGAAAAAATGGCGGAAAACCGAACAATTATACAATATCTTCTTATGTGACACGTTGGGATAAATTTTGATTTCTTTCCATACCTCACAAGTAGCAGCTAGTTCAGGACTCCATTTGCTAATTTCGCGAATGATTGCATTACCCTCGGTAGTAAGATCATACTAGCGAATATAACTTCCTTCCATTTTTCTCTTTCTTTTGAGGGGAATAGGCAATGCATTAAAATCTTTTTTACAATTTTCTTCCATGGCATGCTTCATATGCTGTCTTGTTTAGCACTTCCTCCTTTTTCGATCAAGCTAGGCGCGGCCTAGTATAACCAAAAGAGCTATAAGGTTTGATATATATTTATAAGATTTCAAAATTTTATAATTTTTATGAATAGATCATTAGAGAGATATTGTCAAAATTGTGTATTGGCAAGTATAAAAGTTAAAATATTGCAAGTACAAAACATCGAAGGAAGTATAAATCTTCATGGAAGAAGTTGATGGGTTTTAAAATATACTGCAAGTGCACGGTGTATGTTTAGCAGAAATTGGCAAATACGGGCCGATCCACAGGGAGAGGAGTTCTACATATTTATGCTCAATTATTTAACTACTTCAAGAGAGAAAATTGATTGGAGAATTAATAACTAAACTAGAACACAAAATGATGCTTATACCAATTTAATGATTAGTCCACCATGCTTATACCAATTTAATGACTACAATATAGTTCAGCAATGTTTGGATTGATGTTCGAATAAATAGAGTATTTCGTTAATCCTTGGTCAGGCATTTATAACTCTTAGATTAACATATGCCAGTATGGTCGCTCAACATAATCAAATCTACCTATTGTAACAAGCCTCTAATGAATACGATCTTTCGATTATAATTCTTATTAGCTAAACATAACTCATGATGTTGCGCAATTACGTGAATTAAACAAGCATAACAAATCAATAGGAATTATTCTAATTCAATCCAGATACGAAGAACTTTAAACCACAATCACAAAGGTATAAACATGGCTTCCCTCTCTAAGCCCTAGAAAAAGTCTACTCACTCATGATAATAATAAACTCAATAAGCCCTAGAATTTGATATGTATCTCCAAGTTTATTATGAATTATCGTGTTCTTGATATTGCTAATTAGTTGCTCATGCCATGAAAATAGGTAGTGACTAATGGGGCTTCCCTAATTAGCTAGAGAGAGTAATTAGGGTTCTTATTTGAAAGGTTTTTTTCCCTTGTGAAATTCCCTATGTGATTCCTCTTGGTCTTGATCTTGGATGTTTAGATTATTTAATTGTGAATTCCAATATGTTATTCTAATTTGCTTTGATTTTGGATGTTTAGATTGTTTAATTGTGAATTTCCTTAATCCCCTTGTTCTTTTATCCTTGATTAATTTTCCTCATTTTATTTTTGTCAATTTGAGTTATTGATTTTCTAGTTATTTTAGAATATAGACCTTAGTTTCTAATTATTTCAAAAATAGGTTTAGCTCATTGTAATTGACAATTCATCCTTATTTAGCATCTACTTCCTTGTGGTTCGACCCTTTGCTTGCCTATTATTGGTTAGTTTATGTAACACCCGACCCATACAAAGTCGAGTATATTGTCACCAATGCATGCGCATCCAGGACCAATAATTGTCCTTACTAACACAAGTTCTTCCGGCATATCTTTGTCTCACTTATGCGCACCTTGAGAAACTTCCCATGAGATCACACATCCCAAGACTACTCCCAGCCAAGCACACTTAACTGTTGAGTAGCTAAGGTATTAAACTCCCTAAAAGAAAGATGCATATTGTTGGAATTGATAGCCTGCTAAATCCCTTTAAAGCAATAAAAAAGGGTATTACAGTTTGAATTTATCTTTGAGAGCCACAACGAGCGCATCAGGTACCAGATAGACTTTTGGTACTAACTTACTGTATTTTGGTACCAACAATATGATACCAAATAGAGTCAATTTGGTACAAAATTATACTTTTCTCTATTTCTTTTGATGTACAACACTTTGACTTTTAACTATTCACACACCTCATTTTGACCGTAATTTTTTTTACTTATATATAAAAACAAAAATGATCATAAAAATGTTATTTGATTTGTTTCAATGAATATTTTCATAGTATCAACTTTCTATAACTTTTACAAATACATAATTAGATATACGGATTTTTCACCATATACCTCCGTCAAATTTTTTTTTTCATCATATACTCTCGATGTTTCTAAAATTCACCGTACACCCCTCAATTTCTTGATAATTCACCATGTGTCCTTAATAATTAACGATTATCAATTTTTTTTAATCATTGAGCCTTGATTTCCTTACTAAACCTTATTTCATCCATATTTCACTCATTTAATTAATAAATTATCATTGAAACAACACATAACACCAAAGAAGAAGCAAGAGCTTTATGGAGGAAAACAACTAAAAGGGGCCATTTGTCGTGTTTTAATGATGATCAACTACGACTAACGACTCAAATAGGGGTTAACTATGATTTAGTAATAGAATTAGAGGTTAATGATAAAAAAAGTTGATAATTGTTAATCATTAAGGGTACATGGTGAATTATCAAGAAATTGAGGGGCATACGATGAATTTTGAAAACATCGAGGGTATATGGTGAATACAAAAATTTGTCGGGATATATGGTGAATAAAAAAATTTGTCGGGATATATGGTGAAAAATCCGTTAGATATATATTATTAATTAAAGTTATGCGTTGATAAGCGTAAAAGTTAAAATATTACACTTATTTAAAAACAGGGATATACCAAGGATGTCTTGGCCTAATGGTTAAAATTGAGGTACTGTGAACGATAGGTCATAGGTTCGCATCCCCCCTCCCCTTCTTTGTACTTTCTACCGCCTTCTTGGCGGTTATGGATAAAAAAAAAATAAATCAATATAGAGACAAGTTGGTACTTGTACCAACTTACTCTCTATTGTGAAATTATTAGTAGGTGGAGTTTTTTGGGACTCAACCACATCGTCAAAGACTCCACCACATTATTTGGCGGAATAATATTGCTGGACACAACATAGGATACCATTCCCAAAAACATCAAAAAGATGTGATGTACTGACTACTGATGTTAGTCTTTTATTGTCATTCTATTTCTCGTGGATCACAAGTTTGAATAACAGCTCGTGACTCGTGACCACCTACAATGGCTAATTACTAGAAACCTTTGGTCATCTACCTCAAATTTTGCTCGTGATTTCATCATTACAATGCTCGTGGAAGTTGAAACTCACAACAAATTTTTGCATCGATAATTTAGACAAGATAGGAGCATGATTATTAAAATCCAAGAAAGGTAACTATGGGTTGTTAAGAAAAGACTACCAAAAGTGCTCATAATAAATAATGATTCCAAAGTGAAAGTTTAAAAGAGCAAATTATCATAATCAATCTCTTCCCCTCCTTAAAGCTACTTTTGCCACACTCCTAATCTAATTTAACCCCACACCATTTTAAACAACTGGCTAATCCTACATATACTATGTTCCATTTTACATTACACAGTTGACAGTACACACTCTCATATTATATTATTGTAATCATAACAATAATTACATAACATAAAGATAATAGTACACCTTCAATACACCCCACCACCTTCACTCCCTGTAAAACAAAAACAAAACAACCAGATACCCGATTAGTATCATTACTTAATTAACTTAAAGTATTACTTATAATAGTGCTTGCAGTATTTGAGCAATCCAATAACTTTGCCAACAAAATTGGATTCCTTGTGCTATTTTATGGCAAAAATTTGAGTTATAAATATTGCTGACTTAAGAGTTGGTCTAAGATATGGGAGTATGTAATTAACCCCATGAGCCAACTTGAATGTAATTTAGGGCCTGTTTCCCTATCATCTTATGTTTTGAATTTTCTACAAAAAAATCACAAAAAGTAGCGGTTGCTCAAAAATAAATGGCCAGTTTATGAAAGAAAAATATGAAAATCGGAAAAAGCGGTTTAAAACTTTTCTTTGTTAGTTTTCAAAATAGATACAAATCATTATCGATAAGACTACGATTTATTATGCGGCCTACTACTACTAATCTACTATATCATATGATTCTTATAATTTTGTCACTGAAAACTGGAAACTAGTAATAATAATACTGAATAGACCGATAGTTTTCAGTTTTCTCCTGTCAACAAAACTTGATAATAAGGAGGTTGAGTAGGATGAGATTTGAGTTCAATATATAAGTTAGTAAGTCATAGGACTTTTTTTTTTTTTTTTTTTTTTGGTAAATAATGTCATAGGACTTTAAAATCATAAAAACGTAGCTTCCAAACTAACAATGCTCTACCAAACAAGTCCCTAAAGTATAATAATGGACCAAAGTTTAGCAAGCTAAAACAAAATCACCAATAAAATTTAGTACTTGTAATTAAGATAATCTACAATCTATTCTCTAAACAAAATCCTTTTTGTCCTCTAACACACTAAAACTTAAAACAAAAAGTTGACCAACATCAAAATCACAAACTACCAAATAGAAACGAAACAAAAATAAAAAAAAACTCCTCATCCTGAAAACAGAATGTCCTAGCTAAACTCATCAACAAAAGGAAAGAGAAGAGCTATAACATATTCCTAAATTTTATAAGTTACTCCCCCGTCTTCTATTAATTTACCCATATTCCTTTTAAGGATATCCCTTATTAGTTTACTCCTTTCTTTTTTTTGCTATTTTTAAAATAAAACATCTGAATTGAACTGAAATGAAAATGATATGTGAGAATAAAAGTATTGTTCAGACTGATATGAAAATAAGTTGGGGAGAATGTCTTCTTTTATTGTAGTTGCAATTTGGAATATATTTGTTCAGGGAAATTGGTCAAAGTGGAATAACTTCCGAAAACGGAGTGAGTATAAATTATGAGTTTGTCAAAAGAGAATGTATACCTGAGATTGAGCAGCATGATCAGCTGAAGTAGGCAAAGGTCTAATAGTAGCAGAATCAACTTCACCAGTGGGTAAAGGAACTGCTGGATTACTATTAATGAACGGTATGCTTGCCAATGCCGGTGATATCGCCGGCATTGGCGAGATTCCAACGTCGGTGTAAGCCGGTCCAGCCGCTGCTCCTTCCTTCTCTCGAGGCTGGAAAGGCCATGGGTACGCCGGAGATGATGACACCACACCACCTGGTGTCGCCGGCGGCGGAATTTCCGGCGCCGGAGAATTTGGAGCTGTTGATGATTTTGTGATTTCGACGGCTAGTTTTTGACCTTGTTGACAGAGATTGTTGGTGCCATTGTAGAAGGCGAAGTAGAAGTACCCTGTTCTTGATGGGTGCCACTGCAAAAATTGGTGCACGCTAAGTGTTCGATGAAATGCCTCAATCAAGAAATAACGCAGGATATTGTGAGAGAGTTGTATTGCTATTATATGTGAGAGTATGCTATGGTACTTAGTTACTTACAGTGTAAGAATTGGAACTGGGGTTGGAGAGAGGAATTGCTTGAGTAAAGTTGCAGGAGTTGAAGGCTTCTTTGGTTCTAAAAATATAGAGATTGTACTCATTCTTGTGCTTGAAAACTGTATAGAAAACAAATTAAGCACAAGTAACAAGACAAATAAGTATATAAAAAAAAAGTGTGAGATTAATAATTAGCATGATAATGAGATAAAAAAAATGACCGGAGATTAAAGCAAATAAAAATGCTTACTGATGGTGTCTCCAATGGTGGCAGAGGGATTTTTCCAGTGTGTAACTCCATCAACAACTACAGTTGCAGAATATGACCTTTGAAATGCAAGTAAGAGGAGAAAGGAGAAGAATGAAGTATGAAAAACTCCCATTTTTCTGAGTAGGAAAGGAAAGTAAGACAATGCAGTCACAGAAGTGGAAGTGGGTGTGTTGGGTATGTAAAAGAGTAGTAGTGCTCACTTTTTATGAGTGAAGGTATAGTCTTGTGAAGAGAGAGAAAGAGAGTGTTGTTGTTGTTGGTGGTGGTGTCAGTGTGTTTGCCTTTTCATGGCAAGAGTTTAAATGGATGACAGGCATGAAACATTGGGTTCTGTAAATTTACTTTCTTCTTCATTTATATGAAATTATCAACTAATACATGGTTAGTTAAAACTTAAAAGAGTGTTGTTTTAAACCGAATTTGATTTTGAGCCTTTTTTTTTATAGTTTAATTTCATAACATGTTTGTTTACTTTAATTCAGCTTTATTAAATATAGTCAATTTAGTTGATTTTAGCTTTATTAAGTTTAATTTAGTTTACTTAGCTTTAGATATTTTCATTTAATTCATTTCAGTTTAACAACTTTAACTCAAAAGAACAAGGTCTTACCAAAACTTATTTGAAGTCATTTTCAAATTTATCTAACTAATTACCTCAATCAAATTTTAGATTAAAACTACAGTGATGTTTGGTTATGAGAGTTTTTCACTTGTTGAGATCGACTTAAATACAATTTACTCGTACTCACGTTCAAGTTTGAAAATTCATAATCAATCTCAGTATCTCATAGAATTGTTTCTTTGCACAAAAAATGATACTATATACCACTTATCTTTTTATTTTAAACTTAACATTAAGTACTTTTTGTAACTATTCAACTTACCAATATTTTATTATAATATTACTTCCCTTCAAAAAAAAATATTATAATATTACTTTCTATTTATTTGTTCCAACTTTTACTAATTTACCTTAACAAAGAATAGTAGGATTTGACTCTTAATAAGGGTTCTAATTGATTAAGCAATAGTGAGCATAGCCTTACTGGATTTGACTTGAAAATCAATCTACTCTACTAAAAACGTATTTGTTACTTATTAAAGTCCATATATCTTGCTTGATTCGTGCTCGTTAAGATATATACATAATGCAATTTGCTAGAATTGGCCTTACAACATGTTTTTTTTTGCCATTTTGAATGAATTACCAACTTAAATCACATTATAACAAAAACAACTCATTTTTTTCCGAGCCATTTACAAGTTTATGGAGTTAAGTCGAGTCTTACTCCAGTGGATTGTTAGGACCTAATTCTCAAGTCAAAATAGAGTAAATTAAGTAGAGTTTAGTTCTAACTGAGTGATATACGAGTTACTCGCCAGCACCTTAATCTAAGTAGAAACTAAGTAGGAATATATATAATAGAATTACTGCTACTAGTGCATTACTTATTCGAGCAAAAAGTATGAATGATTTTGTTTGATGGCCGAAAAAAGGATTTAATTTTTGGGAAGAAATGAGTGGTTGTGATTGATATTATGATAGCTACGGTGATTATCATTCAAAAATGATTACAACCGTGATTATCTTTCAAGCTCTGCAGTCCTTTTGATTACTTTCATTAATGCCTCAATGGAGAGTATGGTTTTCTTTTTCATTTTTTATTTGGAGATAAGATTGAAAGATGAGTCTCCACTCTAGTGCAGTACTACAATATTATTTTTCACTGCTTTGCTTTTTTCTTTTCTGGTAATCTTTTTTCCTGCCGTGCCTTTTTCTTTTTTTTTTCACCCATCTTTTGACTTTTTAAAAATTCTATGATTCTCGAGTTTTGAAACTTGGGGACTATATAATCCAACTTTTTAATTAATCAAGTGTGTATTAGTTCAATGCTACTTAAGCAAAGTGGTGAACTGAAGATATGTATCTGACACAGAATATACCCGTGAAAAAAGTAATGACATATTTTATAGAACATGTAGGTCCTATTTTTTCCCAGCTTATTTTCAGTTCAGTTCAGTTCAGCTCATTTCAGTTCAGCTCAGTTCAGTTCAGTTCAGTTCAGATCAGTTCAGCTCCATTCAGTTATAACCATTTTGTTAAATATTATTATTATGTTAGTATAATTTATTTTACTAATTACTCTTATTATTATTATTTAAATATATATCATTACTATTAAGTATTATTATTGTTGTTGTTTCTATATATTATTTTGTTTATTATAGCTTTATTCATTATTATTACTATTATTATTAGGAGGAACATGGTTTAGGTCAAAACACAAATAAACCCACTTTTTTTAGCCCATAAACCAATCAAATCGCGTCAAGACGGTTTATGATGTAATTTTTGCGGTCCAACCCAATCATTATTTTTATTCTAAATATTTTATATTATTAAATTTAATTATTAAAATAGTAATATTAATTTACTTATTAGATATTATTGTTATTATATATATTCAAGTATTAATATATTAATACAAATAATATAAATAATTATTATTAATTATCATTATTATCATTAATTATTATTATTATTATTAATTTATGATTATTAATATTATTATTATAACTATCATTTAAAAATATCCAAAATACTATTATTATTATTATTATTATTATTATTATTATTATTATTATTCATTATTACTTATCATTATAGTTATTATTTAATATTCATATGTTTATTGTTTAAAATATTATTTATATATTTATTACATTCAGTTTATTTCAATTTAATTTAATTCAATTCAATTCAATTCAATTCAGTTCAGTTCAGTTCAGTTCAGTTCAGCTCTGATAAGTTCAGTTCAGATCAGTTCAGTTCAGTTCAGTTCAGCTGTTTTATGCCGAAGAGAACAGACCCGTAGAATAATCATTATCTATGACAAAGAATGAACATACATCCACCCACATACTAAGGGCCTGTTCTCCCCAGCTTATTTTCAGTTCAGTTCAGTTCAGTTCAATTCAGTTCAGTTCAATTCAGTTCAGTTCAGTTCAATTCAGATCAGTTCAGTTCAGTTCAGACCAGTTCAGTTCAATTCAGCTCTTGACAATACTTTTACTCTCATATATCACTATTCATTTCAGTTCAGTTCAATTCAGTTCAGTTCAGTTCAGATCAGTTCAGTTCAATTTAATTCGGTTCGATCAGTTCAGTTCAGTTCAGTTCATTTCAGCTGTTTTATGCCGAAGAGAACAGGCCCTAAGTAGCCGGTACTCTATCCGTTTCATTTTAATCTACACACTTATACTTTTTACGCATGTCAATGCAAAATTTTGAGGACATATATCTTCAGTTTTGTATTTGTAAAAATTATAAAAAGTACATGTTAATAAAATACATGTTATGATAAATCTAACAAGATCTCAGATGACTATATTTTCATTCGCTTATAAATCACAAATGATGGTCAAAGTGAAATTTATGAATAATGTAAAATGTCAAAGTGTGTAAATTAAAATGAAACGGAGGGTATTGGCATCATTTTTTATCTCAAAAATCCTGGGATTAAGTCTAATCTCTTGTAAGGAGGAATCGCCATTTTTCCCCTTCCTTACAAGGGACTTCATATTACCTTTAAAAAAAAAGTAGCACCCATATATTGATATACCAAATTAAGCTTGGTCTAGTGATAAAGAAATAACCTTCCGACCTCAACTCCTCAAGGTTTTCCCTTTACCATTTCTCCCCCACTCTGCCCGCAAACTTAGGGAGAGTTGACTTGCGAGAGCTTTCGATCTGACAGGGTATTTCTTCTTACCATGAAGTTCTCAGTTCCCCCCCCCCCAAAAAAAAGTATCTAACATCCATATACTCTTGTGATGTACTTCATTTGTCTTTTTTAGTTGCTACATTTTGTCATTTTCGAGTGTCTCAATTTACTTACTATATTTCTACTTTTAGAATGTGGTACCTTACAAAATTTCGAGTATCTACTAGGAATTGAGATTGGCTAAAGTGGTGAGTTTTACAATCTTTTATATAGAAGTCTGCGATTCAATTTCTACCCCCACCATTTGCTTAAGATTTAAGAAGGGGGAGAGATTGGGGGTGTATGGTTGTAATGGGCCTCTAGGTCCTTGTGCGAAGAATATATATATATATATATATATATATATATATATATATATATATATATATATATATTATTTATTTATTGTTTGACTTTTTATGTCTATTTGCAATTTTGCACTAAAAAGAAAAGAGACAACAAAGAAACAAGAAAAAGTGAATTAATCCTACTAAAATTCCAACGTTCTTGTTAATAACTCTATTATTTTGATTTAGCTTTTTTTTATCATCACTGACTATTATTATTAGTAGTTCACTTCTAACCTTAGATTAATGGAAGCAAACAAGCACAAAACTCGCAAACCATAAACATGAAAATTTGTCAAAATACTCTTAGTCCTAATGAAGGCTAGAAGTGTATCTGATCTATTATATAAGGGAAAGAGGATGAGGACATCAAAAATGGTAATTCCTTTTATATCCTTTAAGTAATAAAATACAAATTCACCATCTCTTATCACTATATCCTCAATTAACAAAATATTTACACCATCATTGATTTCTTGGCTTTCAAAAAATAAAAGAAAAATATACAATGAACTTTATGAATAATTTTTCGTATATATTATTACGCAATTGACCTTTTATTTGTTTTCGCACGCATCGTATGCATATAGGACTAATATTTATAATTTTAACATTTTTTAGTTCATTGTTAAATTAAAACTCAAAAATATCTTGTCGACCTGAAGTAATGATCTTGAACGAGTTTAACAAAATGATCGTGGTGCAAAAATGTATTCCTTAAATAACCGAGCTATGATTTTAACACTAAATTTGACACAATAGTATAATAGCACATTATGTTTCTTAAACGTAAACCCTCCATTGCCATAGTGAAACTTCCCATGAGCCACGACTTCCCCTGCCCTTGCTTCCCAAACTCAATTCACTGCTTGTTTCACCCTATCATCTAACATCAATGCGAAAATTCGAAGGTGCGCAAGGAAGCACCTTCCTAATAAATGCGAATGGTTTTCAATGAACATTTGTAGTTTTGGAATTTCATTTCACACCTCAATTCCTCTTTTCTCAACTTTTTTTACTCCATGTGCATTGTAAAACCAATAAACATCCATTTTATTCCAATGGATATTGTAGTATAATAAACACATACTATTATTGATTGAATATTTTCAATTTCGAAATGAATATTTGAGGGACTCACCTCATTTCCTCAATTTTTTACTCCATATGCGTTGTAAACCAATAAAATCCAGTTTATTACATGGACATTGTAGTATAATGGACACACGCTATTGTTGATTGAACATTTGCAATTTTATAATGAACATTTATGAAAATTTTAGAGTAATAAACACATTCTTTCTATTGAATGAACAATTGCAATTTTGGATTGAACATTTTTCAATAATTCCAAAATTCGATATGTGAATTTTCAAAATTCAAAATTGCCGCTAATATTCAAATTTCAAATTTTTAAATATTTTTCAAATTTACTATTGTTTTTTTTTTTTTTTTGACGCCAAAATTTACTATTGTTCATTACTCACTTAATTAACATACTGTTGATTCAAATTGTTAGTTTCTTCATCCAAGTTCTTCAAAATGTTCTTTCAAATTACTTATATGTTCATTGTGATGGATATTTATGTTGTCATTATTATTATTATTATTATTATTATTATTATTATTATTATTATTATTATTATTATTATTATTATTATTATTATTATTATTATTATTATTTGTAATGAACAAATATGATTCTGCGATGAAAAAAATACTATAATGAATAACCCAACTGAATAATTATATAATTATCAAAAAAAACTAAGTAATTACAAAAGATGGTTAAAGAAAATTTTAGTATGCACCCATATGTAGATATAAGCAAAATAATACAATATATCGTGGATGAACACCAGTGTCTTACAAAAGAACATGTATTGTTAATTAAACACTATTGCCTATTGAGTTCATTAAGAAGATATTCTTGCTTTTGAGCTTCTATCCATTTTTTATTGATTTGATTTGTGATATATTATATCGACACCGTAATGTATCATTAGTTGTCTTTGGACTAGTCAAATTGAACTGATACAAGAAAGGAAAGAGCAATAGTTAAAATAAAATTATTCAAGTTTATATAATACAATGAACATAACTTTTCAAACATACAATTAACACATTCTAATAATACAATGAATAAGCTCCCACACACAATAAATATATGACCAAATATGATTTTCATGTAACTAAAATGAACATGTTAGTAATACAATGAAAATCAGCCTAAAAATGTGCATCTTGTATATGTAGATAGTGCAATAAATATCATATAACCATACAAAAAACATTTGAAATATCACACATTTATAGACAAATATATGATAACCAACCTATCATTAATTCATATCATTTCATTGAATACATAATGAACATATGTCTGAAATGCAATAAACATCTGGCAAACATGTCTTCTGTGAACATATGCTAATAGGACAATGAACGTAAGCCAAAATTCATGTTATTAATGTCTCAAATATACAAGAAACATATGAACAACTGTACCTAATTTAACATATGAACAAACACATAATAATTAAACATATGACGAAATATAATAAACATATAACCAACACGAATTCACTGAGTACATCATAATAATACAACTAATTAACATATATTTACAGTATAATGAACATTACCTGATTTTTTTTCTAGAAGTTGAACTCGTTTATCTCCTTTGTTCATTGTGCTCTCGCCTTTGTTCATTCAGATATCAATTGCAAGGTTGTTTTCATTTTTTCACAAATCACTATTAATATTTTCACTAGAAAAGAGGGACAAAAATAAGAAATGAAAGTGCAAAATGTAATAAAATGTTCTCTTTTTTATCAAATGCATAGATCCAATACCTTATATTGTCGATTTCGCTTTGCACGCAACTCGTTGTGTTCATCTTCATGTACGAAAATTGTGCAAAACAATGAAGAATTTGAAGAGTTTGATGAGGGAGGTTAGAGAGAAGTTAGAGAGATGTTCGAGGATTTGGGGAGAAGAGAGATAAAGTCTCTGAAAATTTGTGTGGGAAAATGAAAGTAATAAATTAAAAAAATAGGTTTTATGTTATTCGGTGTTCATTGGAGATCAACATATGTTCATTCTTGTGTGTTTTTGGTTTAATGAACCTGCGTTTTATGATTTGGGATATTGCGTTTTGGATGGTGCACACCTTCCTCTACCTACACCGTGCGCACCATCGACGAATTGAAGATCAATGCCTTTATAATGATCTTCCAGCCCAACCTCTCGAATTGAAGCCAATATACTCTTTGCCTTGGAGACCACAAAAGTTTATCATGCTACGTTGCGACATTGATGTTGTGGTAAGATGGCAATCTTAGTAGTAATGAGCTCAATAACTCTAAGTCCAACTAATTTACGGTACTATAATTCTAGGGAAAATATATATGTACCCCTAAGGGCTGTATATAAAAAGCTAAAAATGAAAATAAGTTGTATTAATTGATCATTTATTACATCGGTTAATGCAAAAAAAATTCATAAATTGACAACTTATTTCCATTTTAAGTAGTGTATATATGTCTTATATGCAACCCTAAGGGCTGCATATAGCATAACCCATAATTCTAATCTGTTTTAGACTTTTAGTAATAGAAGACTTTGAGCTTGGGTCTTACAAAAATTAACTAAAATAAAACTAAACCAAAAAGAAAGAAAACTCTAATTATATATAAAAAAAAAATATACATTTGACAAATCTAATTTGTATATAATTAGCAAATCATAACTAGGTTATTGTTGTTCTTGTTGACTCGAGGAAAGACCTGCATGTTCTTTTCCAAATAGGCTTATTCATCTTTATTCTTTAGAGTATATAATTTGGCGCTTTAAGGCTAATTACGCTAGTTAAGCCTAATTTGGCATGTAAAGACGAGATTCAAAAAGTATTGTATATGTGACAAATAAAAGAAACACCAAAGCAAGAAAAGAAGCCAGAAGTTAAAAAAGAATCCACCCAAGAAAAACCTGAAAAAACAGATTGTTGCATGAAATACAAGGTTGGCAGAAAAACTAAAAAAATTGAAAGTAACGTATGAATCTGAAAGAAGATAAGGAGTGTGCTAAGAATTTCACCCTGAAGTGGAAACAAGAAGTAGCAGAAGAAGAGATCAGGCCATTAACGTCCAAAAATGGAGGGCACATTTGTTGATGGTCTTGGATTTGTAGGAATCCATGGCATATGCATTTCGTATGTCACGACAAAAGCTAATGGGTAGAGAACGAGGACAAAGGCGACAAGACAAACGAATAATACCAACTACCTATGAAAGTGAAACTCAACCAAATATTAACATATAAAAATTATTAAAAGAAACGGTCTAATTTTAGTATAAAAGTAGATATAGTAATTAAATAGATTAAATTAGTCACCGAAAGAAATTAATTTAGTCATTATTGAGCTAATTCTCTTTTAAATATTGAGCTTACCATTGCCTAATTTTGATTTAAAGTAGGCGATCTTTTACAAGACAAACTCATCAACATAAGCTCATTTCTTATTAAGATCAGATGTATAGTTATATTCTTATTCTAAATTCGTCCTTAAATAAAATTAAACACTTGACATTTTGAAACGTTAATCTAGTAGGTATGTAGTTCTCTTTACCTCTTTTTATGACATCTCTTCATCAACACAAGTTCCTCTTTTTATTTTTCTCTGTTTCTCTCATCTTCTTAATCTCCATGGATCTCACGTACTTTCATTTATTTTATAACATCATTTGTTCAGAAAGTGCTGCTTTGATTTTGAAGCGGAGGAAGTATTACTATATTTTGTAAAATTAAGCGTATTATTTTTCAAATTTAAATGTTGCAAAAATCTCCAAAAATGAAGGAATTACCGTGATAGTTACTGAAAGACTAGGCACAAATGTCTAAGATTTTTGTACGTATGACGTAATTGTTTCTGAAAGAGTAAGCCTAAAAATTTTAGACATCTTATTGTAATGGAATATTATCTCAGATAACCCTAACATATAACCTTTTTTACCAACTAACCCCCACATTGTCACCCCTATCGCGGATAACCATAAATTTATAATTTGTCATTAAACTTGACGGAATTACAAACGGCGTTAACTTGGTTTGACTTTGCATGGGTTTGGCGCCATTAAGAAGGTGGTTGATGGCTATGTGACATAATGTAATTAGTTTTGATGCACAATTCAATGGTTTTATTGATGGCAACAAACCAGTAATAGGGTATTAAACCACCTTTTTCGTAATGCCATCGACCAGCTTCTCAAATGGCACTAAACTCATTAAAGTCAAACCAAGTTAACTCCATTTGTAATTCCATCGGGTTTAATGACAAATTACAAATTTAGGGTTATCCGTGATATGGGTGATAATGTAGGAGTTATTTGGAAAAAAGGCTATACGTCAAGGTTATTTGAGATAATATTCCTATTGTTTTTTTTTTTTTTTTTTTTGTGAAAGAGAGGGAGCAAGCTCCTAAGAAAAAAAGGAAACTAAAACCAAAAAGTATAAAAGACACAAAACAAACAGACTCAAAACAAACAAAGAAAACAACAAAAACTCAAAAAGTACACTATACTACCAACAAATCTCAAAAACTACGGAGCTTCAGCAGCTACGGGAACCATTCGAACCAGAGCTAATCCACCCAAGTTCTCCAATAAAATAGTATGAAGGTCCTTAGGGACCGCCTCAATAAGAACCAACCTTTTCAGCTTACTAGAAACTCATAATTTGCTAATCAATCCGCAGCCTGGTTAGCTTCTGATCTATAACAATGGAAAACAACAACTTTCCATCCATTACGGCAGATTAGAACCTTCTATTTGCGAATAATATGCAGGTATGGTGAAGATGTTAAGTTAGGCTTACAAAGCATATTGATAACCAACTCTGAATCCACCGAGAGACGGACTTTCTGATCACGATCTCCATTCCAACAAATGACTCGCAGAAGCTTAGTTGACTGCATAGTATAGTAGGGGATAGAGGGGATGCAAGATTGAACTAGCGTAGCACGCCCCGCCAAGGAGAGGGTTTTCGCCTTCCATCCCGCAAGTTTAACATTAAACTTCTCTACAAGATATTGATACTCATCCATGGTAGTCCTACAGTGGATTGCCGGGACTCCTATATACTTACCTAAATCTGTTGTAGACTCCATATGTAACTCTGTGCAAATACTGTCTCGCAATTCAACATTCGTATTTTCAGAAAAATATACTCGAGACTCCTATAAACTTACTTTACTTCCGGGAGCTCTAGAAAACCGGTCTAGGCAACTTATCATCACTTGTGCTTGATAAGTCGAGGCTTCACAAAATAAAATCAAGTCATCGGCAAAAGCTAAGCTAAAGACTTTTGGGACATCTCTACTCACACTAATTGGCTTCCAGTTACCCAATCTCACTTCATAGTCAATAAGATGGGCAAGTCTCTTCATACATATCACATATAAATAGAGAGACAAAGGATCTCCCTGCCAGATACCACGATTTGGCTCTAATGCTTTCATATGCTCTCCATTCCATAATATTTGAAGCTTAGCTGAGGAAATGCAATTTATGACCAACTCTTACCATGTATTATGGAAGTCTAAGCTCAAGAAGTGAATTTCGAATGAAGCTCCATCTCAACCTCTCATAAGATTTTTCAAAATCGATTTTAACAGCCATTAACCCCTTCTTGCCTTGTTTTCTTCTCATAGAGTGCAACATTTCTTGGACAATAATAATTTTATCTAGTTATCTGACGATTAGGCACAAAGCTGCATTGGGTTGGGATATGAGATTTGGTAGTAAAGGTTTGAACCTATTTACTATCACCTTTAATCTTGTACATAATGTTACATAAATCGATTGACCTAAAGTGTTTCGGTAATTGGAGGGAATCGACCTTATGGATGAATATTAAGTAAGCATCATTCAACCCCTCTGGAAACTCCACACCTTCCAATACATTTTTCACCAGCATCGTAACATTAGGATGCGCTACATCCCAATAGTGTTGATAAAAAAAGGGGTTGGAAATTGTCTGAGCAGGGAGCCTTGAACGGTTTCATCCCAAAGAACGCTATTTTAATTTCACATTCAACAAAGGGACGAGTTGTAATCCCCCACAATTTTAAAGAATTTTCATAAATATATTAAAGTATTTATGTAGTTATATTTAAATCCAAATGAGTTTGGAAAATGATTTGACTTTTAAAAAGGGTTGACTATTTATAAAATTTGTAATGTTTTAATTAAGCATGTTTTAATAAGAGTTTTAATTATTAAAAGCGTATTTGAAAATGAAGCTTAATGGAATCAAAAGCCCAAAAGTGATAAAAAGGGAAAGGGTTATTTGATGACTAAAGTCCTAATGAGCCCAACTTATTAGTCATCAAAGTTTTAATTATTAAAATCTCTTTTCCTAAGCCCAAAAGGAAAAGCCTCTATTTAAATATCCTAAAAACCCAAAATTTTACCCTACACACTATATTTCTCCCTCTCCTCTTCCACGTGATCTTTCTTTCTCTCTCTACCCGGCGCCCTTCTTGTTCTCTCTCCTCTTTGTGCGTGTTCTTCATATTTTCTCTCAAAAGTTTGTTTCTTCTTCGCTAAGTAACGTTTCTTGTTGAACAAGAAACGTCACAAATCTTTCTTTGAGCCAAGAACTTGCTGCCGCCAGTCCTGTTCGGTCCTTGCTGCTATGCGGCGCCTTCCTTCCTCCTTGTTGTGGTTGTTTTTTTTTCTTCTTCTCTAAGATTCCATTAAAGTATTAGTTTTTATATTATTTTATTATTTATAAGCATGTTTATGATTTAAATTATTGTTTTTTATGCAATATATATTTCGGCTAACATATGAATATTTATAATAAATTCCAGATTTTATTTTAGTAAGTTATTTTCAGTTTTTATTATGAAAGATATAGTTTTTAGGGTTTTTAATCACTAGAAACTATATTTATAAAATATAAATCATGAGATTTGGTTAGCATATAATTTTATATGTACTAAATATATTTTCAGAAGATTTATAAAATTTTATAAGTGCTGTAATTTCAGAAAATACGTATTTTAAGGGTTTTAAATGATTTTTAATCACTAGAATAGTTGTACTATACTAGGGATTAAAATTAACGAAAGTTTGATATGTAAAAACGATTTTAAAACATGTTTAAGGGGTTTGGGTCGTTTTTAAAGTTGCTGTAAATTTTTAGTTCAAGGTATTTATTTCATTATTTTATTTTCTAGGCGGAGATTTCGTAGTAGGAGACTTTTAGAGCGTAAAAGTGGCCTACAGATTTGTTTACACAAGGTACGTACATTGTCTACGTGCTATATGATTTAGAAACATGCTTTAAGGATGTTTTATTTATTAGAATCATGTATAGGACCCTGTCGTTCATATATATGATTTACTGGAATTGTTTTACATGTTATTTGCCTGTGTGTTACATGTAAACTAGAAGTATTTATGAGTATGAATGTTTGTATGGAAGTTTGATGCAAGCAGATAAGTCAGGTTTATTTATTAATTCATGAGTGAATTAATGTAAGTAAGATTGAATCATGTGTTACATGGATTCGTGAGTATTATTTATTTATCTTATAAGAACCGTGGATCTTATTTGGTAAGTACAAGTTATACCTATATAGAGGTAATTGTTATTGTTGACTGAGTTCAACAAGTAATTTGGTAAAGTATAAAAAGAAGTTAAAGGAGTCTTGATTGATAAGTTGTGAACACTTGTTAATTCTAAGATAAAAAGGATTTCTGTGATGATTGTGTGATTATTAGTTATGTGTTGTTTGCTTGGTTGGTGTCAACACAAGTATTAAAATGTATGCAACGTAAAGTGAAATGAGAATAGGTTATAGACTTTAGACTGGTGCACGTCTAGAGTTGGACACTAAGGGTTGGAGTACATGGTGGTAGCCCATGGCTTTCCTAGGATTGGATTGATCACCTTTCCTCATTAGTTTAAAGGTTTCTCGATATCGCAGGTCAATTTTGGAATATGTGGTAGCTCCCATATTTCCTATTTTCTGGTATAGACAACTCGTCCAATAACTATTCCATTTAAAGAAATAAATAAAGTTTAGAGTCTAGTTCGGTAAGAGTTGTCTGCAGATTATTATATGTTTTATTATTTTTTATCCCTGCAAGTTATATTTTTTGTATATGTTTAGGGTTATGTATGTCTGATATGTAGTACTCAGCTTTGCTGATTACGTGCTTGTCTGTGTTTGTGATCATGACTTTGCCTATTGATCCTGTGGTGATCCTTTGGGGGAGCAGAGTTGAGAGGGCATTGACATTACAGGTTCGAAGATGCATATCATTGGGGAATCTGGAATGGAGAGGCTCTTGTGTTATTAGTTTCATTTAAGTTGTTTTCCTAGGAGTTTATGTTTTCAGACAATAGTTTTAAGTGGGTGTGTTTAGTTCTGACAATTGTTATTGGTTTCATAAGTTTTTAATAAAGTTGTTTTTAATAAGTTATTTTCCGCTGCAAAATTCTGAGTAAGCCGAAACGTTATCACACGGGCGATGATGCCTGGGTAATTCTCTAAGGTTTATTATAAAAGTATTTTCTAGAAAAGAGAATTATCGGGGTGTTACACGAGTGAGAATACCCTAGTCATCACCTTAGTAGGTGGAAGATAATCCAGCAGAAGATGGTCCCTGGTGAAGTTGTTCGGTTCTTCCTGGAATAAATTGCTCCATTATTAAAAAATCAGCTCCTTTACTTCATCTTGACAAAAAAACCCAATTTACATCTCTACCTTGCAAGGCTTCAATAGATTTCGTCTTCTACTAATAATCGTAGACAAATGAAGGTATTTCGTATTGCGATCTCCATCTCTAGCGGCATCCATTCTTGACTTTTGAAACCACAACATCTCTTCTTGATTAAGAACATCATCCTTTTTTCTTCTAAGCTTCGCTTCGAGTTTGATCATATGAGAGTACATTCCTTTCGCAAGCAACTTTTGAACACCCTCCAATCGAGCAAATAATCCCTATTGTGATTGTAATAGCAACCCATTTTTGAATTACTCATTATATATTGTGTATATAATCATGTAATTTTAAGTTACTTTTTATTTCAACACAACATTATGCACTAGATGTAGTTAAAAAAATCCAGGCTAGAAAACTTTGGAAAATAATTCTTGCCCCACCACACGGTCACATGTGGTGTGATGGTGATCAGACATAGTCGATTAGTCGTCGATGGAGTTTGTAAATGATGGTGAATATGTCGGTTTGAAGAGATCGAATTGGAAGGTGGCTTTCACAAGGGGGTAAAAGAGCTCATCTACAACCGTACTTGGGACAATAGTAAAAAAAAACACAGCGTGATGTTTAACTTTGTCAAGAAAAAATGGACTTTATCGTTCGAAATTGGTTGGGTGATATTGTTATCATGGGTGCTATGTCAATCCATAACAACCACTTTATTCTTGTTGCGGAAGCCTAGGGTATAAGTGAAGGTATTAGAGCGGCGCTCGCCTCTAATATTAAGAATCTGGTGGTAGAAGGGAATAATTTGGCTATCATTAATTCTCCCCAAAGGACTTGGAAGATTCCTTGGGAAATCAATGGTTTAATTAGTGATGCTCGTTCTGATTTGTTTTGTATTGGGAATGTTGTTTTTTCTCATTGTTTCGGAAAAGCTAATCAGGCGGCGAACTTCCTAGCTCACAAAGGACATATGTGTAGTTCTCTCCATCAGTGGTTTGAACTTCCTGATCTTAATTTTCTCTCTATCATCCGAAATGATGTTTTAAGTTGGTCCTATTCCAGGACTAGCCTAGGTTTCTCTCTTATTTCAAAAAAAAAAAGGCATGTAAAAATATATAACCATAAATCTTAAAATACAGCATGATGTTGTAACATTACCAAAAGATGGACAAGTAAATATACAAACCAATAATCTTGCAACCTATTTCCCAAATGAAATCAGCCCTCTTTCTTACCCTCTTAGATAAGACCTTCCTATGTTGCCTAATACAATGAATAAAATGAATGATTGACTACAAATAAAATGCAAATTTGAAATAAGATAGGAATGCTAAAGCTGTACAATCCCACTTGTGAAACCTACAGTCTACTATGAACAAACTTGGCAACATAATGTTCCCATTTGAACAAAGAACCACTGTATAAGATTTGGACCAACGTTTTGCACTGATGATGCCGGTGGCACCGGCAACTCATCAGGTAAATGCCGATGAAATGCATCGACAGCAGCTGCAGCACCATCTTCATTTTCTATCAACTGCGCTATCTCCATTGCACGACATTTGACCTGATAGAAAGGAGATTATGAGTCATTCGACCATGCATTTATGCAAATTTGCACCAATTTACAAATAATATCAATATCTTAAGTCGGTCCCTTGAAAGATATTACCTCTGGTTGGAGCATGAATCTGATAGCATTAGAGAGCGCTTCTGCAGTGAGCTGATTAATAGGAATAGGCTCTGGTCCTAATCCTTTCTCATAAATTCTATCACCCCAGAAGAACTGATCTCCGAAAAACGGTACTATTGTAGTAGGACACTGCAATTATCATATGAACAACCAAATTATCTCATAACCTGCAGTAACCAGCATAATGTAAAGACTCTTATTTGGCATCAACTTGTCACATGCTAAGAGGTTTGCATAACAATACATATGTGAATCACATATTTTGTATTGTTGTAAGGAATTCCATTGTTCATATGGTTGTATACATCATTATTATACAAATAGAGCACCATCTATTAAACATACCCCAGCTCTCAATCCAGCCGCTGTAGTTCCGCCACCACCATGATGAACCTTCAGAATTTTCAAAAGAAAGTTAATAACACTAAGCATCTAGGTTAGGAACTGTTACTCGACTCTTCATTTCACCTCATTTACTCGCGTTGGATCCAAAACATGGAGAGTATTCATACAGGGAAGTCTTAACAACTTAAATACCAGTGTCTCACATGAGTACCTGAATTTAAGTAACATAGGTTGGAGAATATGAAGCATAGTTACTATGATGAAATAGATAAAGTTTTTAAGGGTGAATTTTTCCAGCTAGTGAACTTCATTGCACTCATCCGTTGATAAAAGTAAGTGATATTGATATGGATACTTTGTAAAACATTACAGTTTTTATTGCTCTAAACATCTACATGAATAGCAATGCCAGTTACTTACCACAGCAGAACATTGAGGGAAAAGCCAGTCATGAGG
The DNA here is from genome assembly GCF_026745355.1 of Beta vulgaris subsp. vulgaris. Classification (NCBI taxonomy): domain Eukaryota; kingdom Viridiplantae; phylum Streptophyta; class Magnoliopsida; order Caryophyllales; family Amaranthaceae; genus Beta; species Beta vulgaris. The sequence goes on along the minus strand of NC_079202.1, from coordinate 36,768,941 downwards.
GCAATTCTCAAGAAGGAAGACGTTATCTGGAAGTTCAGAAGCTGCAAGACATATAATAGCTCACTCAGATACCATGTACATATATAAAGTCCATCCTTATAGAGAACTTATACATCATTCATAAAACATATGGTAGCACTATGACAATTCACAAAAGTTGAGGTCAAAGTAAATGGAAAAGCCGATGAGTGAATAAAAAGAGAAGAGAAAGTAAAGCAAAATACTCACAAGCACCAAGGTCTCCCCAACCACGATCAATTATTGCACGCTGTCCTGTATGTTTCAGTGCTTCAAGAATGATATCTGTAGTTTTCCTCGAGTCATCAAGAAGCTAAACAAGGAAAATAATTACGCATATGATGGGGTATTACAAAGGAAGCCAAAGACTACAAATCAACCGCAACCTTAAGAATTCGAAATAAATCATGTACTACTACTACAGCTAACCACCATCAAGGCATCAAGAGGGAGAGGACTAGAAAAGGTTCTCCATGAAACCCTACAATAATATAGGAACATTGAATATACAGATAATTTGAACTATGATTGATCTGACAAAAAAGACCTAACCAATTTTACCGAGACCATAATACTACCTTGAAATGGTTAATTAATTAACATCGAATTCTAAGAATAATATCCAGGTCTCCGCTATCACAGTTAGGAATTAGGACCACAACGATGTCATATTGAGAACTGTGCAGATAGTTAATACAATTCTTTTTTTTTTTGGTTTCTAGAAAGGCAAATATATAATTTTTATGAAATTTAACAGGGACAATATCCTTGAATCATAAAGCAGATAATATACCATTAAATAAATACAAAATGCTATGTATAGTTAGCTAATCAGCGAGAATTGATTTAACCTAATATGGATATTATTGTTTACTTCAAATTAGAACCCTAATAGTAGTATTGACTATCTCGCAAACATAAAGATCCTAAGCCTCTCACAAGGATTTTAAAAAACCGCAGATCAGACTATCAAGATATATGGAAACAATCCAAACCTCGTAAGTAAAAAAATAAGTATGGGCTCGAGCATAACGGGCTAACGGCCTTTATATGACCCTTACACTTACTATTGTTCAATTTTGTTGGATCAATAACAGTTTGAATCGCTTTTGCTTGAGTTCCCAAACCGTTTTCAGCCACATCTTCAAGACTACAGTAATGTTGTTTAAGCGTTTATGTTGTTGCTCCCAAGTACACTCTTGTTGAAAAAGCAAAACTTTGGGATTTTTGTACAAATCTACATAGTTAGGTGGTTAGGCCTATTTCCATAATATTGGGATTAGAGGTAATCAATTTTCCTATTTTCGTGTGCTAAAGAATTTGAACCTGATGAAAGAGTAGAAAGCATGCTAACATTAAAGTGTTTTCAGTTGCACCTGAGGTTTTAAATATATAAATAACTAAATATGCCTACAAGAAGTGGTGTGCAAGAACCAAAAGATGAGGAATCAAAAGGTACTGATTGAGCATTCTTTCCTTGTACTTTGAACGAAAAGTATTCCTGAGAATTCACAGTTTGAGTAGTAGGAAGTCCTGATGCTTATGGTGATGACTTGGGAAAAGGAAATGATGGCGAATATAAGAATTGTGAAGCTGGTTTAATAGGGAAAGAGGAGAAAGGCCAGAGTTAGAGATAAATTGATCAATTCTAGCAGTGACAGCTTCAACTTATATATTCAGTAGACATCAGAAAAACTTCTTTTTTGTTTCTTTTTTTTTCTCTTCTGACATGTAGCAAAACTCAGTATATACGATAAAAAAAACAGATTCTGCATGGGAAAAAAAGTTTGAAGACATTGTGTCAAAGCCCAGTACACATGCAAGTTATAGGAGCATATAATCAGTTATAAAGGAGAAGAGAGAGCCTAGACAGTCCTTCTAAATATACGTGTGTGTGTATGTGTGTGTGTGTGTGTGTGTGTGTAGTATATAGGACCGGAGAAAGATAAAGATATCTTACCATGCTTCCAAAGCCTACATAAATTGGCCTTGGCCCTATCTTTATCCAATCCACCAAATCTTTTTGAGGCTGATACTTCGACCCAAGGTTTAAAAAACAATAACCAACAACATCAACTTCAGGTCCCCAGTCTGCAGGCGCATTAGATTTCATCAGAACTATATGTCACGAAGTCAACCACAATAACTCTGTAAAAGTTACCATTTTTTACATTCACCAGTAAATTTGCCTTAGCAAGCTTTATTGGTGCAGTAGCTGATACAATATCACCAAAGGAAGTTCCTATTCCTACCTTTTGGTTTGGGTAAGACATGACGACTCCACATGTATGTTGTTGGCAAATGATAAATAGATCCATAGTACGTACTAAAGTATGGAATGGGAGGGAGCTTCAAGATTCTGTTTCTGATGTCATTTATCTGGCCCCTTATGATCCACCAAATTACCAGATCAACCATTATATATGACAACTGCACAAGTTCCGCAGATAAAGGGGACAGTGGATTAGCCATGTAATTGGTGTATTGAGGCGAATAGGGGGTGGCAAGAACATACCCGGTTGCCAGGACTTTGAGGTAGATGAGCTATTGGGTGCGGGAATTCATAAGTTGGCCTGCCTATTAGAAGGATTTGTAAGAAAATATTTTTCAAGTAAAAAAAACAAAAAAAATCTTAATATGGGCATTTAATCAAACTGAATGGATATGTAATGTTTTAAATAAATTAGCAACAAAATGCTTATACCACCTAAATCATATCTAAAGGCTCGATTAACTTCTGATTTTCAGGTTGCTCCACATATTATCAACTTCTACGACATCTTATATTTTAAGTTCTTCTTTTCCTCCTTTTTTCCCCGTATTCCAGCCTTCTTTGCCTAAGATTCAAGATAAAGCTCTCATTTCTTGACAAATTCATAAGATGTGTTTTTGTCATTTTCTGTGGAGGTGCAAGGAAGGGATTAACATCTAATCCAAATCAGGTCCATAATACCTCAATAACGGGAGAAAGATGGCTCAAAGACCTTGAGAGTTACTCTCAGAGGTTAACCCCACATCCTTGAGTAGCTCATGCTGCGCATTTTCAGCGTGTACACATCTAATAATAGAACTTTTTTGGGTAAATATAAATGCCAAAATGACCCATTTTCAGTTGTTTCTCTCTGCCAGTTGGAATTTACAAATCCCTCTATCCCATATTAACCAGATATGAATCTTCCATAACATTTTAAAAGGCACGAGGTCTACCCTGTGGTTATGGGGCTAGGTGCCTTGACATAAGGAAAGAAGCCAAGTCATGCGCTGAGGTAAAGCTAACCTTACAGTTCTTAGTTGAAGATATAGTGATTCATATAAGAATGGTTTACTTAAAATCGAATATTACTAAAAATAGTTATATTATTGTCCAATCACTTCTATTTGTCACCTTATAAGTGCACAACTTAATTATCGAGCAGCATAAAACCTATTAAAAGAAGGAAAACTAATGATGAAAAAACATTTTAATTTGATAAATATTGAACTTTGTGAGAGAACTCACGTCCATGGCACTGTGAAGAGTATGTGTAGGGGTACATTAAGAGCTTCAGCAACATGTAATTGTCCTGCATATATAAGATACCAACTCATCAGGCTAAGTTAGATGGAATCTAGAAGGGATAAGTACATGTAATTGCCAAACAAACCCCACTCATTCCAATAACAGAATATACACAAATGAAATTGAAAATAAGGAAAAATAGAAGATAAACAAAATTAAGGTAGAACAAATCACACAGTATACATAAATCCAAGCCCCCTCTCTATGCTTTTTATGCCACATGATGTTGCTGTTCGGTCTAGTCACCACATAAGCACAGTTGTGAGCTGTTCTATGCGGACGTGTTATTCTTCTCTCCTAGTGAACACATAACGAATAGGAGTTATGGCATGCAAAAGAGGAGTGATGGTGAAATATGACGCATAACCGCATGAGCATGGAACTCTTCATTCTATCATTTCACTTGATCCCAAACCACAGATACAAAAGGAGGACAATAATTCATGGAAAGGCTGGGATATTTAGCAATGCAAATTTATAATGAGCTTCAGAAAAGGTTCAAATATCGCAATGGTGAAATTGTAAATCAAGAAACATCTCCACTTAAGCATCATAAAAGTACCATAAGCAGGAGGATTTGCAATGATTGCTTGAGCTCTAAATGGTGCACCAGTCTTAATGTCTGGTTCCGTACAAGCAGGTAGGATAGTCTCAATAATAGCTTCCAGCTGTTTTCTCTGAATTGATAGCTCTCCTGGTGCTAAGGGCAACCCTTTATTTCTTGCCATATCTAATTTTATAGGAAAGTAGGAAAACATATTAGTCACTGAAGAGATCCAAATGGATTGCTTTCTGAAAAATCATGAACTCATGAATGTTAAATAACTACATAATCCAAATAGACATGCTTTTAGTCCAATAGACATTGCTTTGCTAATTGATTGAAGGGTGACAGAGAACCATTTTACACCTCTAGTACCATATCCATATAACTAAAAGCTCTAGCTTCGAGTGAAGGTCATGATTGATATCGTCACTAGCATTGATATCATCACTAACATCAATGTTGTCACAATCATCAATAAGAGAGACCTCTAAGCTAAACCAGGAACTGGATTAGAAATATCTATATTATAAAAGCAACTCTTGAGGAGTTTGATGTCCAACTAAAATACCTTAAATGCCCTTTATTTATTTTACTGTTTTAAAATTTAATGTTAATAATGTACATTATTTTATAACTTGAATCTAGTTGTAATAAAACAAACATGGGAGTTTGTTGTTTGATCAGATAGATTGTTCTATTTTTATAGTATATCAAAATCATCTCCAACATAGTAAATGATAGATATGAATGACTCTACATTGAAACAAATTAAACATAAAGAAAGCAGATAAGGAGCTTAAAAGAAGTGAAAGATGCAAGTATTCTTACATCCTGCTAGAACCCGTGGATCACCACCCAAAGGATAGAACTCCACACCAGCCGACTTGACAAAGTTACTAAAATTAATATGTGTTGCCAACCGAACATGATGACCAAATTCCTGCACATATAGAATTCCAACTTAGACATGAAATCACTCCATACATCTTATTGAAGAGAGCTGTTGGGGATTCTGTCTTTTTTACACCCTTTGCTACTGAATTAGCTTAACAAGCTCTACCAAAAGTGAAACTATCAAGTAAATCAAGGTATATAACAATAGGCAGATGTTCGTGATGCAGTAATCTCAGCAATGACATACAACCTTTTTTTTTGTATAAGTTACACTAGAGAAATCATATGGTAGGAAATCTAACACATCTGTAGTATAGATCAACTTTTTTATGCATCTTTATTCTGATGAAAAAGATAAGAGTCTCCACTAATTCTTAATTGACATGACTAAAATATGGTGACCCAAATTGTGACATTTGCTGACAATATTGATAGCCTGGCTGAATGCTGATACCAATTTCATGCTGAAGAATAATGGGACCAATTCTATGGAAATACAAATATGAAAAGCAACTAGAAACATAATAGTACAAAGTTTCTGCACATGCCTGAAGTTTCTTGGCAACAGAGACAAAAGGTTGAACATCTCCTCTTGTGCCAACAACAAGCATTGCAATTTTTAACCTTGGACTAGATTTGCTCAGATCAGGAGCAACGCCATCAGCAGGTGCAGAACTTTCAGTGGAACGAAGCAGTGACAGCTTTGTAGCTACTGGATCCCCTTTAATTACCTCCGCTGCTCAATCAGAAAATAAGTTAACTTTGACGAGGCACGTAGAATTCACTAAATAAGATTGAAATCTTCTAATTGTTTATAAGACTTGACTTAACTAGTACGTTCCTAAATCAGCCTTTCTAAAAAGAGTTTATATATTACTAGGAAAAGTATGATATATGATGTGCGTTCCTTCAATTAGTTAAGGTATGCTTTGGTTGTAATCTCAACAGGACATAGCATACAATAGATAAAACAACGTAGCAGATGTCAGGGACGTAAAACACCTGGTCGTGGAAGTTGGAACTGCCGGATACATCCCTTAAAATACAGGTATGATAAGCAATATGCTCATCGACTTGTTACATAAAATCCTACCATCTGGAAACCTAACAGATCACTGAAAAGATCCTAAGATGAAGCTAGCAAATTAGTACTAGCATTTTGATCCTCCCAACTAACAGTAATGCACATATTATGGTTGTACCACATGGATTGTACAGTCTGTATAATAAGACTCAAATATCACAAGACTCATCTAATACGTGAAAACTCTTTTAGGTTGATAAGCAAAAAGCAAGTGCAGTGAGCTTATGATTCGGCACTCTTGTAAGTTAGTCTTGTGGCTTAAGTTTCTTCACTTTATAGCTTTGCCTCCCTCTATAAGGAGATTTTGATGTAAACCCTCCTTAAATTTGATTACTGAAGAAATTTGTTAGGATTTGTTAATTATAATCTAATTCGTACCTTCGTAAGCATGTTGGAGTCAGTTGAGACTCCTGGTGCTATTTGTCCTAAATTTGTTCCTTATTATCTCAATGATTTGGAAAACCAAATCAGATACAACTTTATTTTCTTCAAATTCCCACATAAAACCCTGAAAAGCCTCTTTTTTGTAGTATGCAATTTACGAGCAATAAACATAGATGCTTCAAGACCTACCTCACATCTTTCACCATAGTTTAAAAAACTTTCTTTTCAAACATTTGCAACACAAAACACTAATTTTGGACATTCACACCTCTTAACCTAAATCCCGAACCCTATCTCATGTTACGAAAGACTCTAAAAAGCCTTATCCATAAGAAGTCATCATCGTTTTAAATGATATTTCTTTAAATTGATTTTAAAATGATTTTTTAAATAAATCTGTCCCTATTCAGATATTAATAGGGTGGCGACTTCAAAGTTTTCAATAAAAACCATAGTCCAATGAGAGACTCATGTGGGGTTCATGTAATCCCCCACATTTTTAAAGGATTTTCATAAATATATTAAGTTATTTATGTAGTTATATTTAAATCCAAATGAGTTTGGAAATGGTTTGACTTTTAAAAAGGGTTGACTATTTTTAAAAGTCAACTAAAAATATTTTGCATGGCTTAACAAAACTTGTAATATTTTAATTAAGCATGTTTTAAATAAAAGTTTAATTATTAATAGCATATTTAAAAAGAAAACTTAATGGAATCGAAAGCCCAAAAGTAATAAAAAGGGAAAGGATAATTTGATGACTAAAGTCCTAATGAGCCCATCTTGTTAGTCATCAAAGTTTTAATTATTGAAATTCCTTTTCCGAAGCCCAATAGGATTAGCCTATTTAAATATCCTAAAAACCCAATTATTTTGCCCTACATTCTATTTTCTCTCTCCTCCCTTGCACGTACTTCTGAATTTTCTCTCTCCCCTCACTCGACATTTTCTCTCTTCTCTCTCTTTGTGCGTGAATCATATTTCTTCTCTCAAAAATCGTTTCTTCTTCGCTAAGTAACGTTTCTTGTTGAACAAGAAACGTCACGAATAATTTCTTGAAGCCGAAACCTGCTGCCGCCACCTCCTTGCTGCTGTCACAGCCGCCGGCGCTGCCTTCTTCCTCTTATTTTGGTTGTTTTTCTTTACTTCTCCTTTAAGATTCCATTAAAGTCCTAATTTTTATTGTTATTTTATTACTATTTACATGATTACGATTTGAGTTATTATTTATTATGAAGAAATTTGTTTCGGTTCTCATATGTATAAAAGGAAAAATTTCAGATTTATTATTTTTAGTTTTAATCATGAAAGATGTGATTTTTAGGGTTTTAAATCACTAGAAATCGTATATTTAAAGTATAAATATGAATTTTGATTGGAATACGATGTTTATATGCATTTAAAATATTTTCAGAAAGTTTAGAAAATTTTATAGATGCTGGAAATTCAGAAAGTTAGTATTTTAAGGTTTTTTTAATGATTTTTAATCACTAGAATAGTTGTACTATACTAGGGATTAAAAATAACGAGAGTTTAAATTATAAAAACGATTTTTAAAGACGTTTAAAAAGGTTTGGGGCGTTTTAAAGTTACTGTATTTTTTTTAGTTCAAGTATTTACTTGATTATTTTATTGTTGTAGGCGGAGAATTTATAGTAGGGGACTTTTAAAACATAAAAGTGGCCTACCGTTGCGTTTATACAAGGTACGTACATAGTCTACGTGTTATATGGTTAGAAACATGCTCTAGGGATGTTTTTAATTTGTAGTATCATGTATAGGACCTTGTTGTTCATATATATGATTTACTGAGATGGCTTTACATGTTATTTGCTTGTATGCTACATGTAAACTAAGAATATGTATAAGTAAGATTGTTTGTATGGAAGTTTGATGCAAGCAGCTAAGTTTAGTTTGGTATTAATTCGTGAGTGAATTAATGTAAGTAAACTGGAATCATGTGTTACATAGATTCTTTGAGATTATTTATTTATCTTATAAGAACCGTGGATCTTATTTGGTAATTTTGAGTTATACCTATATAAAGGTACAGTTTACTGTTGGCTAGGTTCAACAGGCAAGTTAGCAAAGAATAAAAGAAGTTAAAAGAGTCTTGAATGATAAGTTGTGAACTTGTTAATTCTAAGTTAAAAAGGAGTTTTGTGATCTTATGTGATTATTAGTTATATATGTTGTGTGCTTGGTTGGTGTCAACACAAGTATAAAAATGAATGCAACGTAAAGTGAAACGAGATAGGTTATAGACTTTAGACTGGTGCACGTCTAGAGTTGGACACTAAGGGTTGGGATACATAGTCCGCCGTGATATGTATTTTCCTAGGATTGGATTGATCACCTTTCCTTTTTAGCTCAAAGGTTCCTCGATATCGCAGGTCAATTGGAATATGTGGTAGCTCCCATATCTCCTACTTCAGTATAGACAACTCGTCCCATAACTATTCCATTTAAAAGAAGAAATAAAGTTTAGAGTCTAGTTCAGTAAGAGTCATCTGCAGTTTGTTATATGCTTATTATTATTTATGTTGTAGTATCATGTTTAGGATTATTTATGTCTGATATGTAGTACTCAGCTTTGCTGATTACGTGCTTGTCTGTGTTTGTGATCATGGCTTTGCCTATTGATCCTGTGGTGATCCTTCGGGGGAGCAGAGTCAAGAAAGCATTGACATTACAGGTTCGAAGATGCATACCATTGGGAAATCTGGAATGGAGAAGCTTCTGTGACATTAGTAGTATTTAAGTTGTTTCTAGGAATTTATATTTTCAGACTTTAGCTTTAAGTTGGTGTGTTTCAGTTCAAACATTGTTTGGTTCTTATTTCATAAGTTTAATAAAGTTGGTTTTGTTTTAATAAGTTTTCCGCTGCAAAATTCTGAGTAAGACGAAACGTTTTCACACGGGCGATAATGCCTGGGTAATTCTCTAGATTTGTTATAAAAGTATTTTCTAGAAAGAGAGAATTATCGGGGTGTTACAGTTCAGACCGTTAACTAAGACGGTAAAAATTACGTAACAAATCATTAAAGGGGCAACATGATAAAATGAAGGTGAATTTGGGTGGTAGTAGAAGACATGACGCTCCGCGAATCCACATATTGTTCACCAATGATAGTGAGCGCCAGATTCAAGGAATGGAACTTCCCCACTTTGGCACCATTCCTGATACCCCCTATTGGACCTTTCACCCATCACGTAAATTCGACTATTTCTTTCTCTCCGCACAACAGGAAATTCATAGCACGAACCCCCGGTTCCTTTCGACCTTCTTTCGAACTATGGGATTTGACATCATGCCTAAATGAAAATTTTTTATCTGGAAGCTATGGCACAACGGTATTGCGCTCAACACAAACCTGTATTGCCAAGGGTCCCAGTTTGCTTCCAGAGGGATGCTCATCACCTTTTTCAAGTTTGATTTTTGGCTTATGTGGCTTGCTTCATCCTTCAAGCTGATAACGATCACGCCACATTCCGCTATTGTCTGATCGCCTAGATTCAGTTTTTGAGGAATGAAGATGGGATCCATGGCCCCCGCTTACTAACTTTCATTGCAACATTATGGGGTATCTGATGCACGAGGAACGATTAGGTGTTTCGCCCTTGCTACTTTTGAACAAGTCCAACACGCTCTCCATCTAGGAATGACTGAACACCAGGTTTCACACAGTCACAATCACATATTCCTTTTCCTCACCGGGCCCGCATGGCTTCATTGCGGGGCATAATCCCTTATTGTCGTCCCCGAACTGCACATCCAGATCGATGGCTTTTGTAATCGGGCCACTCGGTCAGGTAGTATTGCATGGATTCCTACTAATGCTCAGACCTCCATTTGTCAAGGTCATGGCCATTGCATCCATGGTAGCTAAGCCCTCTCGACGGAAGCTCAAGCTTGTCTGCATGCAATGATTTGGGCCCGCCAACATGGCCATGAGTGCATTTCAATGCACACAGACTCGACACTACTTGTTAACTATCTCCGTTTTCCCAAAAATAGCGACATCTCCGTCAAATGGGTCATTCAGGATATTTTCGACGCATTGCCAAGACACCACGTTGGTGTTATATTTCTAAGGTTTCCCGACTGCAAGTCCAACAAGCACATGATTTCGCTACCTATCTACGTACTAGTAGTATTCCTTCTTACACCTTTCAAGTTACTTGTGCAGTTTCATGATGTAAAAAAAAAAGGCATGAAATGCGCGGGAGAGATGGATGTGCATTAATGATTGATTGTACGTTCTTCGACAGTATGACTATTGCAATTAAGCAGAACAGACACGGCATAAAACTCAACAATCCTGCAGATTAGCATAACACTCAACATTCTTGTCCCCTGTGATTTCATAATATTCCTTGCTTATTGTAAGATAACCGATGGGGTAGTCCACAGAATCATCTCTACAGTATTTTCAAGTGGCACAAATATGTGCTCTTCTAGTCAAGTTGCTGAAATTATCAGTCATATGCTTCATAACCCAGGTGCAATATGACTACATTGTAGCATCATTTCTAATTCTAGCCACATGAATTTAAACAAAACAAAACAAAATCAAATTAATGCTTAAGCTTAGTCCTATTCTAGCCACAACTGAAACTAAGTGCAGTATGACCTCGTTAGGTAGGTGATAATAAATGGCGATAATGGTAAACAAGTTTTAGGCCCTGTTTGGCACTAGCATTTGAGGTAGCGGTTAGCGGTTGGACAAGATTGAAACGCTACTTAAGAAAATTATGAGTGTTTGGTAAGGTAGTGGTTGTAGTAGCGAGTAGCAGTTGAAGTAGATTATGAGTAGCGGTTGTGGAACGTTACTACAGGTAACATTTGAGATTTAGAGGTAGCGGTCTAGCAAATGAACCCTATATATTAGCATAAGGTAGAATTATTAACTAATTTCTTTTTATCTTTTACAATTCCACCAGCTACTTTTGCCAAACACTTCTAATTAAACAACTAATTTAATCGCTGACCGCTGACAGCTACTAGTAGATAGCTAGCAGCTACCCCCAACCGCTACCGCTACTAGAACCGCTAACCGCTACTAGAACCGCTAACCGCTACTAAAACCGCTAGTTTTGCCAAACATGCCCTTAGTGTAATTTTGTACAGGAAACACCATGTCAATAGCTTGTCCATCCCACAACATTTGTCAAATTTCCAATTTTTATTACCATCTATTACCACTCTATTAGGCGGATTTTTTTCTTTTTATTCGAAAGTGGGAAAGCAATTCCAAAACAAAGCAAAAAACAAAGATAACTACACAAAACTAAAAACACTGAGGAACAAGACTTGATAAGGCATGCCACCAATATCCTCAACTAAGGGGTCGTTTGGTTCAAAATAAGGAATGGAAAGGGAATGGAATGGGATGAAAGGATGGAATGGAAATGGAATGTGTTACTTTAGACACTTGTTTGTTTTGATGTAGGAATGAAATCATTGGCCTAATGACTCCCTTACTTTTGTTTCCTATGGTGTGAGGAGGGTTTCAAGATGGAGGAATCAAAATTGGGCTAGTAAGGGAGTGAAAAAAATGGATAACCCAACCAAACATAAAATAAAGGAGTGTGTTACCTCAATCCGTTTCCAAGCCTAAAATATTTCCAACCAAACGGACCCTAAGATACGAGCTAAGTGGTAAGGTGGTAGTAAGTGGTAATGCAATTTAGAAAAAAAAAAAACATACGAAAAAAAAAAACACAAGTTAAAATTTGATGTTTGGCATTAGGTTTTTCTTACAAAATTACACTACATTTTTTTTTTTACCATTATCACCATTTATTAATATCTACCAAACGGGTCATCAGACGTCAGTAGTATAAATGAACTAGAAAAGAGATACCTTCTGTTAAAGAAGAATCGGCAGAAACTTCAATAAGAGATGACTGCTTCACACAAAGCATATGATCCTTTTTCTTTGACACGTTCTCTCTATAAGACACTTCTAAACTTGTATCAGAAACCTTATCACCTTCTTCAAATGTCTTAACTTCCTCATTACATCCCTTCCCATCACCAATTTCTTGTATTTTTTTCAGCAAATTATCACCCATTTCAACTCCTCAGTACTACACTCATTCAATATCTTGAAAAATCCAATACCCAGTTCAAGATTCAAACCTGACAGCATAAATTTGCAAAATTCTGAACCCAAAAAAGTGTCAGAATCTGAAATTTTGCCCAAAAGAAGAAACACCCAGAAAAAATAAAAATTGAATCTTTACTAACAGATAAGACTAAGATCCAAATTACCCTCCATTTAAAAGTTCTTTCCCCTTTTCCTATAAAATTAAAATTTTGAGAAGACTATCTTGTAAAAGAAGACAGAGAGAAGACCAAAAGTTTGAAGCTGCAAAGAAATTGCCCACTAGGACCCCAGACAGGTTGTTTACAACGAGAACTTAGGTGTCAAAAATCGAATCTTTTGTCTAAATTTTCTCCAATTAGAGCATGTCACATGTGATTAGAGCAAAAAATTAAGAAAGAAGTCAAGGCAAAATCATATTAGTATACATGCAGTCCATCATGAATCATGATTTGGCATATCCCACTTGGTATTAATTATAGGATTCTTTTATTATTAAAAAACTAGCCGTTAATCTGTCAACGTTGTTGGTAGGATTTCGTAACGGGGGAATGGTAATCAACTAATCATAGGAAGAGATTTACAATCTAATAGAATTTTCTTGAAAACAAAATCCTGTTTTGCAACTTTGTGAGTGTGTTATCCACTTATCCTCAACTTTAAAAAAGTACGTTTTGGAGTTGATAAGCTCTAAGTAGAATTGATAATGTCTAGCCTCTAGGGTATGTTTTGTTCGGCATAAAATAGCTGAATTGAACTGGATTGAATTGAATTAAATTAAGTTGAATTAAACTGAATTGAATGTAAAAAATATATAAATAATATTTAAACAATAATATGAATAATAAATAATTATTCTAATGATAAGTAATAATAATAAATAATTAATAATAGTATTTTGAATATTTTTAAATGATAGTTATAAATTGTTTGGGCCCATTAAACCCTTCTAAGAATGTCATGCCATGTGGCACCGCCACCTAAGCACCGTGGGTCCCACCAACTACAGCATGACTAATTCAGGCTTTATGGGTCCCACCAGAATCATCCTTTGAACAGGTATCATCAATCCCTAAGTGAGCTGTCCTGTCCAGCACACCACTTTCTAGAAATTCTCACCACTATAAATACCTCTTGTCCCATCAATGCAAAGGTATTGAATTCTCACCTAACTAACTTGAGTTTCTCACTCTAGACTCTCTCTCTACCTCAATCATCAACTGACTTGAGCGTTGGAGGGGCGATCCCGAAACAACCCCCGGGTAGTTTTTCTGTGTTTTGCAGGTTTCCGGTGAACTGATAACCAGCCCTGCTCAGACTTAAGGACTTGCTCAGCACAGATCGTTAACCTTAATTTCTAGACAGAAACAGTTTGGCGCCGTCTGTGGGGATAGTACAAAAAGTTGCTTCGCCACCACTCAGAAGATTTTACTTGCTACTCAGCAGAATTTGACCCTAGTGCTAATCAGCTATGGCACCATCCAAAAACGCCCGTAACAAACAATCTACCCAACCCCAGCGATCCGAGAGGGAACCTTCACCCCAACAGAGGAGATCAGCACGGACTCGATCCCCTTCGGTTCATACACTGGACCCTAACTTGGAACTCTCCCATCGGTTCATACACTGAACCCTAACCTGGAACTCTCCCAGGAACTGCAACCTTCCCCCTCTCGGGAAATACAGCGTGTTGACCCCCAACCTCTGCTCACAGCTGACATAGCACTTATAGCAGCTCAGCTACAACAAACCTTGCAGCAAAGCATCATGCAAATGCTGACTACCCTCCAACAAGGACAGGGCCAGAACCAATTCAGCCTCCAACAACGTGATGACAATGTCCCGAGGCCATCTCATAGGGAAGAGCGTAACCCTCGCTCCAATCATGACCAGCCTAACCGGCAAAGGTCAGCGGCTCGGGAGCCTGTTCGGTCTCAAAGGCCCCCTCCCGGCAAGATGAGCGTCCTCCACAGGGTGAGAGGTCGGCACATCGGGAAGCTGCTCTCCGAAGAGAGGAAACCCACGTCTCCAGGTCGCCAAGGGGGAATCCTGGCCGCAAGCCGGAAGATGCTCGAAATATTCTTAATGAGAAGCGCCGTAGTCATGGATACGACGCTCGTCAGTTCCTAGATCGCAAGGCCGCTCTGCGAGAAGGACATGGCGACTCGGCTCAGTCCAAACCGCTAAGGCTCGGTAATGGAAGCCTAAAGTTCATGACCCCATTCAGCCGAGAGATCATTGACACCCCCACCCAAGGGAAAGTCAAAACGCCGCTGATTGAACCATTCGCGGGCCTAACCGACCCGGAAGATCATATGGCCACATATAAGGCTCAGATGAGTGTGCAGACTAGCTGCGAGGCCACATGGTGTCGGTTCTTCCCTACTACGCTGAAGGGGTTCGCACTGAATTGGTTCCAAGAGTTGCCAGCCGGAATTATCACCGATTTCGCGGTACTCGAGGACATGTTCACTCACCAATTCGTTGCCGGAAAGAGGCAAAAGAAGATAGCTTGCACCTCATGGGGGTCAAGCAAGAGAAGAATGAAAGTCTAGCCGACTACATAAAAAGGTTCAATGAAGAGTCCTTAAAGTTCCGACCTGCAAGATGCTGTTGCTTCGCTGCTTCATGTCCGGATTGCAGCCTGGCCGGCTCAGATGGACATTGGCGGAAGTGAAGTCAAAACTTTTTCCGAGGCCATGGCAAAGCTCAAAGATTTATCCAAGCGACGATTTGCCGTCACTCGGAAGAAGGAAGTAAGAAGAGAAAGGAAGAAGGAACAACAGAGATCAGCCCAAACAGCAGAAAACGGGCGGTAGGTCGGACAGATTCACTATCATGGAAATGACCCTCGTTTCAATAAGAATCGAAGAGAAATTACCTGGACATCAAGCACAAGTCCATGCTGCCCAACCCCACCCATCAGGACTCAGCCTACCGAAGAGACAAAAGCCAGTGGTGCGGAGTACCACCGAATGTGGTCATACCACAAAGGATTGTAGAGAGCTGAAAAAGGATTGGATAACCTTGCACGACCAGGGCAAGCTGAACCGCTACCTCAAGCACACAAGCGAAGAGAAGGGAAAGCAGAAGGTCGGTCAGTCCAATAGTGGGGACACGGAAGGGTACATTGGGGTCATCGCAGGGGGCTTCGCCTCGGGAGGCCTAACCGGTCGAGCTAGGAAAGCCACCTCAAAACCTAAGCACCAAGTGCTAGAAGTCAAGCCAAGCCGGTCGGACTGTCCCATAATGACATTCGGGGAATCCAGTCGGCCGTCAGTGTACCCCATGATGACCCCTGGTCATCGAGCTCAAAGTAGCCAACTCCCGGGTCAGACGTGTCTTGGTTGACAGTGGGTCATCCGCTGATATCATAACTCTGGAATGCCTGAAGAAGCTGAAGTACAAGTGAGAAGGATGTCACGCCACTCGATCAGCCACTCATAGGCTTAGGGGGTAACTCTGTGTAGCCCGTCGGCGATAAAGCTCCCCACTCGGATGGGTGAGAAAGGCAAGGGCAGAAGTCTACCGATCGACTTCCTAGTGGTCGACATCCCTTACCATACAACATAATTATGGGACGACCCACCCTTGAACAAAAAAAGCGCTAATCTCCACGTACCAACTCCTCATGCAGTTCGAAACAGATGAGGGGAAGGTCGGAAAAATTCAAGGGGATCAGCAGGCCGGGCGAGAATGTTACATTAACAGCTTAAAAAGCAAAACTGAAATCGACGTCTAAGAGGACTCGAAGAAGAGAAAAAGAGAAGAAGGTTCCCAAAAACTTGGGGGTATACATCACAGAGAACCCCAAGCAGTATGAACGACCTCAGCCAGCTGAGGAAGATGAAGAAGTAGAGATCGGAGCAGACCCGGTCGGACTGTGAGTGGGCAAGGCCCTAAACCCAGAAACAAGAGCGCAAGTAGTGAAGTGCTCCGGGAATACCAGACGTGTTCGCCTATGAGGCCTCAGAGATGCCTGGCTTGACCCCAAAATCATGTGTCATGAGCTGAAATCAAGGAGGAGTACAAGCCAGTCAAGCAAAAGCTAATGCACCAGGGCCCGGAAAGGTGCAAAGCTGCCGCAATTGAGGTCAAGAAACTGCTCGAGGCAGGGTTCATTGAGGAATGCCAGTACTCGGAATGGTTGGCTAACAGTAGTACTGGTGAAAAAGCCGAGCGGGGCTTGGCGCATGTGGTGGATTTCACAGACCTGAACAAGGCCTGTCCAAAGAAACCATCCTCTGCCCAAAATGACAGGTGTCGACTCGACAGCTGGTCATGCCCTTTTAAGCTTCATGGATGCTAATGCAGGCTATCACCAAATTCCATGGCGGAACATGATCGGTTCAACCCTTTCACCACCGCAAGGGGTCTATTGCTACAAAATGATGCCATTCGGACTAAAAATGCCGGGCCACCTATCAGCGGACGTTAACAAAATTTTCAGTGATCATTGGGTCGGAACATAGAGGTGTATGTTGACGACATGATCGTCAAAAGCAAGGCCCATTCTGATCACCCAGCCGACCTGCGGGAGACGCTGAGCACACTGAGGAAGTATCGTATGATGCTCAACCCTAAAAAGTGCGTCTTCGGAGTGAAAGGGGGCAAGTGCCTCGGATTTCTGGTTGATGAAAGGGGTATTGAAGCAACCCCGACAAGAACAAAGCAGTTCTGGAAATGAAATCCCCTCGGAACGTCAGGGAAGTGCAGCGCCTAACAGGATGTCTAGCTGCCTCTCGGACGTTCCTTCGCGGTCGGCTGATAAGAGCCTGTTTTCTTCAAGGCCCTTAAGAGAAAAGAGTTCACTGGGACGAAGAGGCTGAGCAAGCCTTCCTCCCTCAAACTTCATCTTCAACTCTCCCAAGCTCATGTCCCCCTTCCGGGGGAAACATTGTTATTTACTGGCCGTATCGAATACGCCCTAAGTGCCGTTCTGGTGCCGAAAGGGAAGGGCACAGACCCGCAGTCTATTTCATAAGCCATGCCTTTCGAGGGGCAGAAGAAAATATAGCGAGGGTGGAGAAGATGGTCTTCGCCCTCGTCATGGCTAGTAGAAACTGAAACCCTATTTCAGGCCCATCAATCAAAGTCCTTACCGGACAACCCCTTCGCAAGGTATGAAAGCAGGAACCACTCCAGTCGGATGACGATTGGGCTGACCATTGGCTGATTTCGGTCTGGAATATGACCCAGAAGGGCCATAAAGCTCAAGCCTTGGCGATTTATAACTGAATGCACAACTCGGCCCCCGGTCGGCCAGAATGAAGAGTGGGAACTATACGTGGATGGTTCTTCCACCAAGTCGGATGTGGAGCGGGGCTAGTGCTTAACCCCCGGTCGGAGAAAAAATGGAGTATGCAATCAAGTTCGAATTCCTGGGGTCGAACAATGAAGCGAATATGAAGCTCTCATCCTGGACTTCAGCTTGCATTTTGCGGAGCACCATTGAGGCCCGATCAGACTCCCAGCTTATAGTGGTCAGGTCTCGGGGAGTACGAGGCCAAGGAGGAATATGAGAATGTATCTGGCCAAGGCACAAGAGTTCATCAAAAAACTCTCCCATTTCCATATCAGCCACATACCCAGGTCGGAGAATCAACAAGCCGAGCCCTGGCGCCATGGCTATTCGCAGAGGGGTCAGCCCTCGGACTATCATGTGGGAGGTCTTCGCCAGCCCAGCATAAACACGAAAGGAACAGTTGATTCTAGACCGAACGTCCACTTGGATGGATGAGGTGGTCGGATACTTAAGGGATGGAGTCCTCCCAACAGATGCCAAAGAAGCCGAAAGGATCAAGCACCGAGCAGGTTGGTTCTTATGGCATGACGAGCAGCTCTACAAGAAGTCATACACGCACCCACTGCTGAAGTGTGTAACCCCTGAAGAAGGAAATTACATCCTAAGGGAAATACACCAAGGGGCGTGTAGCAGCATCAAGGGGGGAGAACCATAGCGGAAAAGCTCTAAGGGCTGGGTACTACTGGCCTACTCTCAAGGCAGATGCACAAGAATTGGTGAAGAGATGCCCATCTTGCCAAATCCATTCGGATATTCCCAGACCCCAGCTACCCCCTCAACTCCATTCAAGCAGTTTGCCATTTGACAAATGGGGCATGGACCTGCTCGGCCCTTCCCACCAGCATCTGGTCAGCGGAAGTTCTGATAGTGGCCATAGACTATTTCACCAAGTGGACTGAAGCCGAACCCCTTGCCTCCATCACTGACAAACAAGTCCAAGCCTTCATTTGGAGGAACATAATCACAAGGTTTGGAGTACCCCGAGCCCTGGTCTCGGACAATGGTCGGCAATTTAAAGCGGACCAACTCGGGAATATGTGCTCGTTTTGGAATACAGACCAGGTTTCCGCCTTTCCCGACCACAAACCAACGGCCAAGCAGAAGAGCCAACAAGATAGTGCTCAAGGGGATCAAAAAATCCCTTGACGCAGCAAAAGGGGCTTGGGTGGACGACCTGCCTGGAGTTTGTGGTCTGCTCGGACGACTACTAAAGGAAGCAAGGGAACTCCCCGTTCGGATAGTCTATGGTAGTGAGGCAGTACTACCAGTAGAGGTCGGTTCCCATCACCTCGGATCACCTTCTATGACTTCGAGCAAAATGAAGAAGAAAAGCCTGTCAACCTCGACCTGCTGCCAGAAACAAGGGGCAACCTTTTAAGGTCGATCCGCTACAAGCAAAGAGTAACTCGGCATTCAATCGTCGAGTCAAGTCAAGGCCAATCCAGCTCGGAGATTGGGTGGTCAGAAAGGTTGAAGCACGGGGCTTCACATCTAAAGGCAAACTGGGGCAACTGGGAGGTCCTTACAAAGTAACCAAAGGTATCAAGCCTGGTACATTCCAGCTCGAGAACCTGAAGGCATACCACTTGCTCGGCCATGGAACTGGACAATCAAGAAATACTATGTATATGTCAATTGCAATTGGGGCATATAGCTGAGTACTGGCCAGTATGGCATGTAGTCACTCGGACCAGTCCAGGTCGAATTGTAAGACTTAACCAGTCAATTTCAAGTTATAAAAAGACTTAACCAGTCATTTTCAAGTTCAATAAACTTAACCAGTTTCATTCAAGTTATTCGAATTTAATCCGACCAGCACTTCATGCAAACTTAACCAGTTTCAATCAAGTTGTTCGATTAATCCGACCAGCGCTATCAGACAAAACTTAACCAGTTCGAGAAAATACACTTAAGGGCATAAGCAAATTGCAATCGACAAACATAAAAGTTGCTCGAACAAAATAGAATGAAAAAGTTTCATTGAAGTTAGAAAATATTACATCCTAAAAGCCTGGTACTACCAAGGCTAAGTAAACAAAAAATCAAAAATACAACACAAAAAGGGCCTAGGCTGCAGGGGGGTCGGTCTGATCATTGGTGCTCCCATGATGCTCCTCGGACCTAGCCACCCCTTGGCCCTGATCCTCGGCGGCCTCAGCAGCAGCTCCCTCATCATCATCATCATCATCGTCTTCGGAGAGAGCGATGCGCAGCTCGGCGAGCAAGGCCTGATCCTCTTCCTTCAGAAGGGCATCATAGCTCCCCATCACCTCGGACCAGGGAAGAGAGGGGTGTGATCTGGCCAAGGCCGCCTTCATCCGCTTGAGGGCATCGTCCACCCCTATTTTCTGGGCGGTTGAGCCGACCTCGTTGACAAAGTCTGTGCAGGCCTTGGTCTCCTTCCAGCCCACAAACCACTCATCCTCAGTTTTGGGGACCTTCTCCAGCTCGGCAAGCTGGGCCATCAGTTCAGCAATTTTACTCTGCGCATCCGCAGCCTGAACTTCAGCAGCCAGCTTGGCAATGATGGCCTCCTCCTTCTCTTTGACCAGCTTTTCTTTGTCAAGGGCCCACTGATCCCCCTCAGCCTTGAAGTCCTCCTGATCGCGGGCGATGCAGCGTTCAGCGTTGGCCAACTTGGCCTCGGCTACCCGCTGGCCCTCTTTAGCAGTGTGGAGCTCCTCCCAATGCTTTTTGCCCTTCTCCTCCATATTGGCCACCTTATCGGCTAGGTGAACCTTGTTCCTGGCCACGTTGACCAACCGAGCGGAGAACTGGGATAAAAAATATATAGTCAGTATACTTGGCAAAATCAACAAAGTTAAACAAGAAGAAAGGAGCTTACCTCAACCCAGCTACGAAACATATCGTTCGTCTCCTCCGGGCCGCTGGTATGGGCAATGTACTCCCGGTCGAAAGCGCTGTACAGGCACTCGACTGCATTGGTCCAACGGGTGTCAAACCCGTGGACATCCAGTTCGGCAAAGGGCTTGGCCAGGGCAAGGCTAAGCTCCTTGGGATCATCGTGGGGGCCGCGAGGGGTGGCCGGCGTGTACTGAGGACTCCGAACTGGTCGAAAGTCCTCAGAGTGAACAGAAATGCGAGTCCCCTCGGACTTGTCCGCCCTCTCGTCTGGACGAGGACTGTTCACCTCCAGAGACTTGGCCTTCTCGGCTTGATCCTTGGCCAACGCCTTGGCAGTCTTGGCCACCTTCTCGGGATCCCTTTCTTTCCTTTTCTTCGAGGTCTTAGGCTTAGAGGGATCCTGCAAAAGCCAAAGTCAGGTCGAAGTAAAGAGGAATGGTATTCAGCTAGAAGCAGAAACATACCTTGGGGCTCTTGGGAACGCCGATTTTCTTGGCTTTCAGCTCGGCCTTAAGTTGAGCTGCTCTCATTGCAGCATAGTTAAGCTTCTCAGCCATATCGGGGTCGGACTCCAAAAGACGTGACAAAGAGCAAGCTGCAGAGAGAAACAAAGTTAAAAATCTGTAAGCATAAACAAAAAGCAAGTAAAGCAACCCCCTCGGCCGATTACCCTGGGGGAATGTCCGGCTCAGCCCGACCGCCGACAGTAGATGCTCGCTTTTGAAGAGCCGACAGCTCGGAATCCAGTTGCTGGCCACATAGACTTCCCCTCCTTGAACAATCTGGGCCTCAGTTTGCAGATAGATAGCCGCAACTGCCTCCTCCTCAGACATCTCAGGAACCCGGAAATTCAACTCGTGGTTCGGCTCCACATTCGGTCGGACAGTTGGGATCCCCAAATCACCTCCAAAATAGATGAAGGCAAATTCCCTCCTGAATCCTTTATGAGAAGAAGGGAGATCGAGCACCACTTTATACCCTGGTCGGGCTTGAAAGTACCACCAACCCGGTCCGTTGTCCCCGGCCATCATCTCGACTAATTTGAACATGTTGCGCCACAGAGTAATGGTAGGTCGGACGCTCAGCATTGCACACATAGTCTGAACAGCAATAATCCCTCCCCAGGAGTTCGGAGAGATCTGGCTTATAGTCAAATTATAGGCGTTGAGGAGGTCCTTCACAAAAGGAGTTAATGGAAATCGGAGCCCCATCTCCATAGACTTGTAGTACACTGCAGTACATCCCGGGGGAGGAGTAAGAACGGTGTGAAAAGCCTCCGGTCGGACCAGCATGTAGGGGTCCCTTATATGGAATCTGGCGGCTTGCCCTCTCGGATCTTCAAAGATGGCCTTCATCAGCGAAGGAAGAGGAAACTTAGACCCTGGACCCCCCTTCGGATCCAGGTCCGAAAACTCCGGTCGGCCGGCAGTAGACGCTTCTTCTTCGCCATCCGACATGGTCACCCTCACTACACCATCATCAATATACTTGTCTAAGTAGCTAGCTTTGGAAGGGAAGGCCAGGGACACCTCCCAAGGGAAGGGAACAGCGCCCTCGGCCTCTTCCTCCACTGACGATGGGGGCTCGGGAGCAGAACCGCGTCGGGAACGGCCGAGGGGTCGGAGCAACTTATTACGGTTGACACCAGCGTTATTCCCATACCCCTCACCTCCTCGAACCTATTGTAGGGAGGTGAGGTCGGAGGTGTCACCGACTCGGACGATTCTCCCATTATTGTATGGACAAGGGAGTCGGCTGAGGTTATCAAAAAGTAAAAAGCGAAAAAACTAAAAAGGCAAGGGCGTACCTGGTCGGACCATGGAAACCGGAGAAATTGCTTGGGAACTTAGAGAGAAGCGAGAGCGTTTAGAGAGAGAAAGTTTGAGAATTTTGAAGAGAGTTTGCACAAATGATTTCTCTCTCCTCTCCGTACAAATATATAGGCGTGCCTCGGGACGCGTTCCCTCACAAACCCATCAAATGCCTCCACATGGCCAATGGAAGATGAAACGCCAAAAATTCCAGAGAGTCCCATCCTGCTCAACTGCCCAGCTGAAGAATGCCATGTGGCCATCACTGACTTCCAGCTCAATGTCTACCGCTCGGTCATTTAATACCAGTCTCCTCATAGCGTCGGTCGGACAAGATGGCAATCTCTGCTTGTTCCCTTCACTTAGCCAAAATTCACTAAGTGCTAGGGAACACCTAGTCGGCCTCTCCAGGGCTTGTTAGCCCCTGTCCGAGCTGCGCCCGTCAATCCAGAACCCGGTCGGTCACATGGGGCTATCTCACCCATTGTCCGACCAGGTCTCTGCTAGTTCCCTTCACTTAGCCAAAATTCACTAAGTGCTAGGGAACACCTGGTCGGCCTCTCCAGGGCTTGTTAGCCCCTGTCCGAGCTGCGCCCGTCAATCCAGAACCCGGTCGGTCACGTGGGGCTATCTCACCCATTGTCCGACCAGGTCTCTGCTTGTTCCCTTCACTTAGCCAAAGTTACTAAGTGCTAGGGAGCACCTGGTCGGTCTCTCCAGGGCGTGTTATCCCCTGTCCGAGCAGCACCCGTCCATCTGGAACATGGTCGGTCAATTTGGGGCTCCATCACCCTTTGTCCAACCAGGTCTCTGCTTGTTCCCTTCACTTAGCCAAAGTTACCAAGTGCTAGGAAACACCTGGTCGGTCTCTCCAGGGCATGTTAGCCCCTGTCCGAGCAGCACCCGTCCATCCGGAACCTGGTCGGTCAGTTTGGGGCTCCATCACCCTTTGTCCGACCAGGTCTCTGCTTGTTCCCTTCACTTAGCCAAAATTACTAAGTGTTAGGGAGCACCTGGTCGGTCTCTCCAGGGCATGTTAGCCCCTGTCCGAGCAGCACCCGTCCATCTAGAACCTGGTCGGTTAGTTTGGGGCTCCATCACCCTTTGTCCGACCAGGTCTCTGCTTGTTCCCTTCACTTAGCCAAAATTACTAAGTGTTAGGGAGCACCTGGTCGGTCTCTCCAGGGCATGTTGGCCCTGTCCGAGCAGCACCCGTCCATCCGGAACCCGGTCGGTCAGTCATGGGGCTCCTTAGCCCTCAGTCGACCTGGCATCTTCTTCAAAGACCTGGTCGGTCAGTCAAGGGGCCCCTCAGTCCTTGGCCGACCTGGTACTCTCTTCAAAGACCTGGTCGGTCAGTCATGGGGCTCAGCCTCTCAGCCGACCTGGTCCCTGCTTCAAAGACCTGGTCGGTCACTCAAGGGGATCTTTAGCCCCTCAGCCGACCTGATCCTTTCTTCAGAAACCCGGTCGGTCAGTCAAGCTCCCTAGCTCTCGGCCGAACCGGTCTGCCTGTCAAAGACCCTGGTCGGTCAAGCCGGGGTTTAGTCCGTCATCCGACCAGGCTAATGATCCGATCTGGCTCCCTCTTCTTAATTTCCCGACCATGTGTCAAGGAGACCTATTATGCCGACCCGATACATACTGAAATATCTGGTCATTCCAATATGCAAGCCGCGTCGAAATCACGGGCCTGATCGGCACTGGCCCGACCTGGTCTCCCTCTAATCTCCCTTCATGGAGTCGGTCCAATGGATCCTACTGATTATACAGACTTGGTCGGCGCATGCCCGACCTGGTCCCCCTCTGGCTTTTTCTTATGGAGGTCGGTCAAATGAGAGGAATTTACGCCACCAAGGGGCTTCACCCGGTCGGACGGCTCTTCTTCCCCTTCCTGGCGTGGGGCTAAATGTTTGGGCCCATTAAACCCTTCTAAGAATGTCATGCCATGTGGCACCGCCACCTAAGCACCGTGGGTCCCACCAACTACAGCATGGCTAATTCAGGCTTCATGGGTCCCACCAGAATCATCCTTTGAAAAGGTATCATCAATCCCTAAGTGAGCTGTCCTGTCCAGCACACCACTTTCTAGAAATTCTCACCACTATAAATACCTCTTGTCCCATCAATGCAAAGGTATTGAATTCTCACCTAACTAACTTGAGTTTCTCACTCTAGACTCTCTCTCTACCTCAATCATCAACTGACTTGAGCGTCGGAGGGGCGATCCCGGAACAACCCCCGGGGTAGTTTTTTTTGTGTTTTGCAGGTTTCCGGTGAACTGATAACCAGCCCTGCTCAGACTTAAGGACTTGCTCAGCACAGATCGTTAACCTTAATTTCTAGACAGAAACATAAATAAATAATTTAAATATCATAAATTATTAGTAATAATAATAATAATTAATGATAATTAATGATAATTAATAGTAATTATTTTATATTATTTGTATTAATATATTAATACTTGATGATGATTATATAATAACAATAATATCTAAGAAGTAAATTAATATTACTATTTCAATAATTAGATTTAATAATATAATAATATTTAGTAATAAAAATAATGATTAGGTCGGCCCGCGTAAAATTGCATCATAAACCGTTTTAACACGATTTGATTGGTTTATGGGCTAAAAAAAGTGGATTTATTTGTGCTTTTGACCTAAACCATGTTCCTCCTAATAATAATAGGAATAATAATGAGTAAAGCTATAATAAACAAAATAATATATGGAAATAATAATTATAATAATAATACTTAATAATAATAATATAAAAATAAGTAATAATAATATAAAAATAAATAATAATAATATAAAAATAAATAATAATAATATAAAAATATATAATAATAATAAGAGTAATTAGTAAACTAAATTAGACCAACATAATAATAATATTTAACAAAATGGTTATAAAAGAATGGAGTTGAACTGAACTGAAAATAAGTTGGGGAGAACAGGCCCTAAGCGGTTAATATAATATAAAATTAAGATTGATAAAATTAAGTTTAATAAGACTAGTTTAGGTGAACAAAATGCATCCTAAATACATGATTCACAAAAAAAAAAAAGGAAATTAAGGATTTATCGAATATTAAGTTGGAGCGTTTCTTGGGAATTGAAAAAGGTTCAAAGTTAGTAACTTCTCTTAAAACCACAACTTCTATAGAAATTAAATCTCCACAGGTAAACCAAACAAGTTATTATTAGTGTGTTTGGCCCATTCGATTTTCATATTATGGATTCATAGAAACTTTTCAAGGTTAACTATTGTATCATGTGTGGGAAAACTATAAAGATAAAAATAGAATGTTTATTAGGTTATTCAAGCACAAGGGTAAGGCAAATACAATTTTTTTCAAATAGATCAACTTGATGCACACTAAATTTTTTTGTAGGCTAAAAGTAAAAGAGAGAAACCACATTGATATGGCACGTGTGAGTAGGGATGTGCAAAGATCAGGTCGGACCAGTATCTGGACCATATCGGATCGGACCGAAGATTCTGGTCCGGTCCTCGGTCCACATAAAATCCTGATTTTGGGTATCCTTTCCGGTCCAATCCGAACCCGGAATATTCCGGTTTGGACCAATGGACTAGAATTTATGTTTTTTTAAGGAAAAAAGTATTTATATGTTAAAAGAAACTTTTAAAGGTAGAAAGTTATAAAGTTAAAAACCTATTATTTATTATTTATAGGATTATTGTTATTAAAATTATTAAATATTAATGTATCTTATTTATAAATATTTTAGATCAAATAAAAATATTTTTTAGAAAATAAAGAATCTGGTCCAACAAGTCTAAAATCGAATCGAACCGAAAAAACTCCGATCCCGATCCAAAAAAATCCCAATTTCCCGTCCACTAGTCTAGTCGAGACTGGACCAGTGCACAACCCTACGTGTGAGTATGATTCGTCTGGCCATTTTTATATTGCCACGTTAGATGATTCAATATTTTTGTTAAGTATGAGATACTTTAAGTTTTTCAATTAGTCAAGGTTATTCAAGTCAACACTATAAATATGGTCATCATCCACCACTGTGAGTGGGTAAGTTTTGTGGATGTCGTTCTAACTTGTATCGGCTTTAGATAGGTTAGGATAGATAGAGGTTTGATGGGATATTTGGGCAAGGATGAAGATAAAGATTAAACTCGTCATGGGCGATTGGAAGGGTGTCGATTTGAAGTTATACTTGCTTCATACCATCTGCGCTACTCCGTCGGACCCCACTCATGCATAACCACCCATTTTAAATATATGGGTTTTTTCACCAAATACCCCCAACAAATTAAAAAATTCACCAAATACCCTCAATGTTCACCAAATGCCCAATCTAACTTCCGTTAACTCCTCGTTAGCTTTATTTACCATTTTGCCACCATTAAGCCCTAACCGTAAAATCTAAACCTAATCCTAAACAATAAACCAAACCTTAATCCACCCTTAACCCTACCCCTAACCCCCTGCCAACCCCCAACCCCACCCCACCCCACCCCTTCCACCTCAACCCCACCCCACCGCCTCCACCCCAGCCGTGGCCCCCTCCACCACCCCTCTTCCTCCACTGCAGATTTCCCCAACCCCTCCCCCCCCTCCACTGCCAGTTTCCCCAGTCCCCACCCCCTCCCTTCCTCTGTTTTCGTCTGCCAAAATCAAACCATCGCCACCCCCTCCCCTCCTCTGTTTTCGTCTGCCAAAACTCGAACCAGCGCCACCCAACCTCCGACCACCTTGCACTCCCCAAACGTACTCCCCTCTCTGTTTTCGTCGCGAAAATTCAAGGAGGGGGGGAGTTATTCGATTTTCTAGGCTACAAGGGAGGGGAGGGGAGGGGTGGTGATTTTGCCGGATAATGGCAGGGTTGCGGGAGGGAGGGGGAGGGGAAGGGCTGCAGCGGAGGGGAGAGAGGGAAGATTGGGATGCGGCAATGGAGGGGGAGGGGGGATGCGACGGTGGAGGGGAGGGGGTCGGGGTGGGCCTGCAGGTGGAGGGGATGGGGATGGGGATGGGTGGTAGGTTGGGTGGGGTTAGGGATGGGTGGTGGGCTGGGTGGGGTTAGGGATGGGTGGTGGGCTGGGTGGAGTTAGGGATGGGTGGTGGGCTGGGTGGGGTTAGGGTTTGGGGTAGGGTTAGAATTAGGGATTAGGGGTTAATGATGGCACAATGGTAAATAAAGCTAACGGGGAGTTAAAGGAAGTTAGAAAAAGGGTATTTGGTGAACGTTTTTCGAAAACTCAAGGGTATATGGTGCATTTTTCACCACACCATCATTAGAAAAATTACCTCACGTTCGAACCATCATTAGAAAAATTACACACCATCATTAGAAAATTACCACACGTTCGCAAACATCATATCACCACCTAATTTTGTACCACACCATCATCAGAAAGTGTGTCACTAGAGCGGACTAAAGTAAAAGGAGAAGATGTTAAGATGGCAAGGGAACGAAGGATGTCGTGTTATCATGTCGTTGAGCTTTTTCCCGCAAGAAAACCCAAAAAGGCCGAAAAAGACATTCGAAGCATGGTAAAGTCAAAACTTTTCGGCGTAGAGTTATTTTCGTCTATCTTGCGCTAGTTTTAATCTCCATTGACTAATTGTTAGTGGTAGTGGAAGAAGATGAGTGAAGTGGGGAGAGGCTAGAAACTAGAAAGTAGGAGAAATATCGTCTAAGTAGGCTGGTAACTAGAATTTTTGGACGGTAAATAGCAAGTCTATTTTTTGAAAATAAAATCAATTTATTATGCTAAAAAATAGGAAGGTACAATTATTTGTATCAAAATTAAAGTTCAAGGGGATGTAAGACCTTGATAGATGATGGGAAAATGGTTTTTATTTTATATTTTTTAATAGGTGTTGTGAGATGCAGATAAAAACTCTAGACATATCATTATTATATATCGTGAATTTGATTAAATTTAAATTTAGTCTTACTTCAACAGAATATCGTTCACCAAATAATAGAAAAAAAATTTAGGTATGAAATCCGTTGAAAATGATTTTTGCTCCAACATATGGTCTCCGCTGGTGTGATAGTGATTGGACATATTAATCAATGTAGCTATGGTAGTTGGTCGCCTTCAAGTGATGTTGAATTTGTCAATGAAGGAAAGAGTA
The DNA here is from genome assembly GCF_026745355.1 of Beta vulgaris subsp. vulgaris. Classification (NCBI taxonomy): domain Eukaryota; kingdom Viridiplantae; phylum Streptophyta; class Magnoliopsida; order Caryophyllales; family Amaranthaceae; genus Beta; species Beta vulgaris. Next base: position 36,740,228 of record NC_079202.1, on the reverse strand, counting down.
GGAGTAATGATAAAGCGTTAATCGATAGTGGGTAGGTTGCCCACTATCAACAAATTTTTTAAAATGGTAATCGTCGCCTTCAAGTGATGTTGAATTTGTCAATGAGGGAAAGAGTAGGAGTAATGATAAAGCGCTAATCTGATACGGATTATGAGGCACCAATGTTACTAGAAGTGGTAAGGCGTTTAGCAACAAGACAGTGTTGTCCACTGTTAGCAACACAGTGCTAACCACTGTCCATGCAACTAAAGTAGAATTTGACATGGAAGACTTAGGCGTATTGGAACTTGGATTGTCATTTGGACGAGGGCCAAGTTATTCTTATGTTGCTTGGATTGGTATAGAGTAGTTGTGTGTCATGTAAATACTTTAATAGTTAACTTTTATGTCTTATGTTGTTTAAGTAGGAGTCGGTTTGTTTAATACAAAGAAGAGTACGAGTTAGTTAAGTCGGTTGGATTAGTTTAATGCTTGTACTATATAAGTACGTGTGCTTAATAATAATGTATATACGTTGTTGATTATTGAATAAGAAATCTTTGTGAGTATTGCTAAGCATACTTGAAAGAAAGTTTAGATATTAGTTTGATTAGTGGATCAAAGTCGTTGCCTTTGTTCCAAACTTGAAGTCGTTGCCTTCAAGATTCTATCCATCTTCACCTTCAAACACAATCCATAATTGTTTCTTTTAATCAAGAAAGCTCCATAATCATCTGAAACATCAAGTTCCACATCAAGTGGTATCAGAGCTTTTCCCTAGATCTCAGGGCGACATTTGTTATTACTTCCCAAATTCATCCCGAATTTACAGTAACTTTGAGGGCCTCGAATTAACTCCCAGAATATTTTGAGTTTTTTTATGATTTTTGATCCTAAACTGGAATAAATATTGTCTAGTTTATTGTGTTAAAATTTCACAAAATCTCGAGGAGTTTTGATATAGTTTCGAGATCGTTCTTTGAAGGTGTGCAAGAATCACTAGAATCAAGAATAGCGATATTAAAACAAGGATTACCAGCGTTTGATAACGAATTTGGCTACGAAAATTTAACTGGAATCTTACAACATATAAAACTATATTGTGTTCAATTTTCACAAGTTTTGGTTGTATTTTGATGAAGTTACGAATTTTCTTGATTTGGGTAAGTTTCTTAAGACTTTCTTGAATATGGGGACTCCTATAACGCGAGAAGAGTTGCAGGAGATGATGGCGAATATGATGAGGGATTTTAATGCAAGTTTCACCTCCATGAATGAATCCATACAAACCACCAACCGAAGGGTTGAATCTTTGACTGGAAATTGGGAGGAGCAAGGAGGACGAGGACGTCAAAATAGGGAGCCGCTAATAAGAACTCCTATGGAAAGTGACAGAGACTTCAAACTCATAGAGTTGAAGGAGTTTACTGGGGAAGGAGATGTTGAGGATTTCCAAGAGTGGATTCGCCAATTTGAAAAGCTTATGGACTATAAAGGGTTCGATGAACATAAGGCTTTCAAAGTAGCACACTTGAAGATTACTAGATATGCTAGTATTTGGTTCGAAAGTTTGAGGAACAAAAGAATCAGGGATGGTGATCCTAGGATTGATACTTGGTCTGAATAGAAGAGACAACTCAAGAAGAGATTCATCCCACGTGAATATCTTCAAGAACAATTCTTAAAGCTCAACCAAATTCAACAAAACTTCAAGAGTGTGGCTGAGTATACCAAGGAGTTTGAGAAGTTGTATATATTGTGTGAGTTTGACGAGAAAGAAGAGATGAAGATTGGACGGTTCATCACTGGTTTAAGGCCTTCCCTAGCCAACAAGGTAGAAACATCTAACTACATTTTCTTTGATGATGTACTTAGGTTGGCCGAGAGATTTGAGAAACAAGAAAGGGAGGTGAGTAAGGGTAAGGAGAAAACATACTATAGCAGTTCCTATTCTACTTTCTACAAGAGTGAACCTACCTATAATCAAGCTACACAACCACCATCTTCTTCATCTAAATTCGACCCTAAACCAAAGCCAAGAGTCTATGTTAGCCCGGAACAAGCTGCCTTAGCTAAGAAACAATGCTATAAATGCCAAGGTTTTGGTCACATCTCACGTGATTGCTCCCAAAAGGTTACTATTTCCCCTAAAGATCATAGGACCTTAGTTAACTTCCTTGCTCAACAAAAGGAAGAGGAGGAACGTGCCTGCCTTGAGGAAGAGGAGGAAAGTAAAGAAGGGGAGTCTGACTTTGAGGATGATGAGAAGTGGGATGATCAAGAGCTCCAAGAGGATGCTCCGGACAAGGATACCTTGATTTTGAGGAGATTGCTAAGGGTAGAGTCCCAACCATTGAAAGAAGAAGAAGAGCAAAGGGAGAATTTGTTTTATACAAGGGCCTTTGTGAATGGTAGATCGTGTAATCTTATCATTGATAGTGGGTCGTGTGCAAATATAGCTTCTTCTAAAATGGTGAACATCCTCAAATTACCTACTATAGATCATGCTGAGCCTTATGCTTTGAATTGGCTTAATGATCATGTGCCAATTAAGGTAAAGAAACAAGCACTTGTAGCTTTTTCTATTGGAGACTACAAGGATGAGTTGTGGTGCAATATTATTCCCATGGATGCTTGTTCTATCTTGTTGGGGTGACCATGGCAATGTGCTAGGAATGTTAACCATGCTGGAAAACGCAACATATATTCAGTTATGGTTGGAAAGAAACGATATAGGTTGAAACCACTTCCTCCTAAAGTGGCGCCAACTAAGGATGTAAGCAAGCCAAATTTCTTCTTAACAGGAGCTGAGTTTGAGAGGGAGAATAATGATGGTGGCGTAGGGTATGTGTCGTACCTAAGGAAGGCAGTAGCACCCAAGGAGCCTCCACAATATCCCACCTTAAGTACCCTTCTCAAGGAGTATGAAGATGTGTTTTCGGATGACCTTCTGCCGGGGCTTCCACCTATTAGAGGCATTGAACATGCCATTGATTTGGTTCCAGGAGCCACTCTCCCAAATAAGGCTGCATATAGATGCAATCCTGAAGAATCTAAGGAGCTACAAAGGCAAGTACAAGAGCTAATTGATCGTGGTTATCTTCGAGAAAGCAAAAGTCCTTGTGATGTCCCAGCTTTGTTAGTGCCTAAAAAGAATGGTACTTGGCGTATGTGTGTGGATAGTAGGGCTGTAAATAACATCACCATCAAGTATAGGTTCCCCATGCCTAGACTAGATGACATGTTTGACGAGTTACATGGCGCCAAAATCTTCTCCAAGATTGATTTGACGAGTGGATACCACCAAATGAGGGTGCGAGAAGGGGATGAGTGGAAGACCGCTTTTAAAACTAAGCAAGGGTTATATGAGTGGATGGTTATGCCCTTTGGGTTATGCAATGCACCAAGTTCTTTCATAAGATTAATGAGCGAGGTATTACATCCCTTTATTAACTCATTTATTGTTGTTTATTTAGATGACATCTTGATTTATAGTCAAATGACATCTTGATTTATAGTCAATTAAAGGAATTGCACTTTGAACATTTAAAACAAGTCTTTGAAGCTTTGCGTGCACAACAACTATATGGCAAGATGGAAAAGTGTATATTCTTGGTTCCTACACTTGTTTTCTTGGGGTATATTGTCTCAAGTGAAGGGTTACGAGTTGATCCTTCTAAAGTAGAAGCCATTTCTTCTTAGCCAAGACCAAAGAATGCATATGATGTGCGAAGTTTTCATGGGTTGGCAAGTTTTTATAGGCGTTTTATTCGCAATTTTAGCACCATGGCAGCAGCTCTTACGGAACTTACAAAGAAGGGTGAGTTTGTTTGGCCTCACAATGCAAAGAGGGCCTTTGAAGAATTGAAAGCTAGCCTATGTAATGCACCGGTTCTTGCTTTATCAGATTTTTCTAAACTCTTTGAGGTTGAAACGGATGCTAGTGGTTTGGGAATAGGTGTTGTGTTTCTACAAGAAAAATGTCCCATAGCCTTTTTTAGTGAGAAGTTGAATGGAGCTAAACTTAACTATTCCACTTATGACAAGGAGTTTTATGCCATCATTCGTGCACTTGAGCATTGGTCTCGTTATCTTCGTCCTAAGCTATTTGTACTGCACTCGGATCATGAGAGTCTAAAACATATACATGGGCAATAAAAACTTAATGTGAGACATGCTAAGTGGGTGGAATTTTCGCAATCCTTCACATTTGCTTCTAAGTATAAAGAAGGCAAGGAGAATGTTGTGGCGGATGCATTGTCGAGGAGGGGGTACTTGTTGGCAGTCATAGAAGCTCGTTTGTTGGGGTTTGAAATTCTCAAATAACATTATGGTGATGATGATGATTTCAAGGATATGATTGCTACTCCCCAAGGCTCCTATGTTGTTCAAGATGGGTTCTTATTCAAGGAGAATCGCCTATGTGTGCCTAAGTGTAGTTTGCGTGAGTTATTAGTAAGGGAGATGCATGCTGGAGGTATTGCGGGTCATTTTGGGGTGCATAAGACACATGACTTGTTGTGTGAGCATTTCTATTGGCCTAAGATGCTATAGGATGTTCATCATGTGATTGAGAGATGGGCCACATGCCAAAAGGCCAAGAGTACTTTCCACAAAGGTTTGTACACTCCGTTGCCTGTGCCTAGTGTACCTTGGGATGGTGTAAGCATGGACTTCATTGTTGAGTTGCCACGTACAGCAAGAGGTAAGGATTTCATCATGGTTGTGGTTGATCGTTTTAGTAAGATGGCTCATTTTATACCTTGCCATAAAACGGATGATGCTAGCAATGTGGCTGATTTGTATTACAAAGAGGTGGTACGTCTTCATGGCATTCCCAAGAGTATAGTGTCGGATAGGGATACTAAGTTCCTTAGCTACTTTTGGAAGACTCTTTGGAAGCTTGTGGGAACTAAGCTAATACTATTTAGTACTTCACATCACTCCCAAACTGATAGGCAAACCGAAATCACTAATAGGACCTTAGGTACATTGCTACGAGGCTTGGTGAGTAAAACCACAAAGGATTGGGATGTACATTTGGCTCATGCAGAGTTTGCCTATAATAGAGCACCTTCCTCTACAACAGGTTCATCTCCATTTCTTATGGTGTTAATCCACATATTCCTGTCGATCTTGTTGATTTACCACGAGGAGATCTTGTCAACTTTGATGCTCAAGCTCGACAACAATCCTTCATGAAAACATGTAAGGAAGTTAGGTTGCAAATTGAGAGAATGAATGATCTTTATAAGCAACGGGCTAATAAGCACTGCAAATTACAAGAGTTTCAAGTAGGAGATTCGGTATGGCTAAACCTACGCAAGGAAAGGTTTCCTGAGAAACACAAAAACAAGTTTATGCCAAGGTCTGATGGTCCATTTCGTGTCCTAGGATGTATTGGTGATAATGCTTATAAGTTAGAGCTTCCTGATTCTTATGGAGGTGTGAGTTCTACCTTTAATGTGGGTGATTTATCTCCTTATGTACTTGATGAGAATTTGAGGACAAATTCTTTTACAGAAGGAGAGAATGATACGGATCATGAGGCACCAAGTGTTACTAGAAGTGGTAAGGCGTTAAGCAACAAGACAGTGCTGGCCACTGTTAGCAACACAATGCTAACCACTTTCCAGGCAACTAAAGTGGAATTCGACATGAAAGACTTAGGCGTATTGGAACTTGGATTGTCATTTGGACAAGGGCCAAGTTATTCTTGTGTTGCTTGGATTGGTATAGAGTAGTTGTGTGTCATGTAAATACTCTAATAGTTAACTTTTATGTTTTATGTTGTTTTAGTAGGAGTCGGTTTGTTTAATACAAAGAAGAGTAGGAGTTAGTTAAGTCGGTTGGATTAGTTCAAGGCTTGTACTATATAAGTATGTGTGCTTCATAATAATGTATATACGTTGATTATTGAATAAGAAATCTTTGAGAGTATTGCTAAGCATACTTGAGAGAAAGTTTAGAGACTAGCTTGACTAGTGGATCAAAGTCGTTGCCTTTGTTCCAGACTTGAAGTCGTTGCCTTCAAGATTATATCCATCTTCACCTTCAAACACAATCCATAATTGTTTCTTTTAATCAAGAAACCTCCATAATCATCTGGAACATCAAGTTCCACATCATAATCGATAGTGGGTAAGTTGTGCACTATCAACTTAATTTTTTAGAAAAAGGTTACATTTTGTCAAAAAAATATATTTGATGAAATGAATATATAAAAAAGGCACCTTTTTTGTCAAAAAGTAAAACTATAATCTCTTCCAAAACGTAAAAGTTGTGTCAAAATAGTGTATTTCGCTAAGCTTTTTCGCCAAAAAGTACAACTAGTCATTTCTAAAAAATCGTGTTTGTGTGTTTAAGACACTGAATATTTATAAATCAATTTTTATTTATGAGTTTGAAACACTAGTTATTCATAAATTAGCATCTTTCCATGGAGATATTTTAAATCAGCCTATAGTAAAGATTATTTAGATTAGCGTTTTATCACTTCTCGTTTTCGAGTAGAGACCAAACGAGACGGAAGATCTTATAAGGAGGAAAAAGAACCCATCACACATCATATTTGGGATGATAGGAAAAAAAAAACGAAGGCGAGTTCTAACAATGTCCAAAAAGAGGACACATTATCAAATAGGCAACCACTAATGTTACAAGTTTACAACCTATTTCCCGAATAAAATCAGCTCTCTTAGGGAGCCCTTCCTAATGTTACCTAATTTGACTAATAAACTGAATATTTAACTACAAATAGATGATGCAAGTTTGGAATAAGATAGGAATGCTAAAGCTGTACAGTCCCTCTTGTCGAACCTACAGAGAACTATGAACAAACCTGGCAACACAACATAATGTTCCCATTTGAGCAAAGAACCTCTGTATAAGATTTGGACCATCAGTCTCTACTGATAATGCAAGGGACATCAGCAACTCATCAGGTGAATGCCGTTACAATGCTTCAACAGCAGCCCCAACGCCATCTTGCTTCTCTATCAACTAAGCTGAAACCATAACGCGATATTTAACCTAAGAGAAAGGGAAGCATGTGTCATTTCACAATGCATTTATGTAAACATGCACCAGTTTACTATAGATATCAACATGCACCAGTTTACTATAGATATCAACATGTTAAGTTGTCCTCCTTGAATGACATTACCTCTGGCTGAAGCATGAATCTAATAGCATTAGAGAGTGCTTCGGCAGTGAGCTGATTAACAGGTCTAGTTCTGGTTCCAAGCTACCCAACCCTTTCTCATGAATTTTTTTTTTTTTTTTGACATCAAAAAATCGTACATTAATTTTAAAGAGGAATTACAGCCTAATACTAATACAACTACATCTACAACAAGCAAACGAACTGAAAGAAACTGTAAGAGTTCTTACAATACATAAAAAACAAAACCAACGTAAAACTAGAAAGAGTCATATATGACGGAGGGCATCGCTGGTCAAAGTTAGTGATAGTGGAGGTAAAACGTGGATCACTGATGAATGTGGTGAGAAGAACGATTGTCGTTCACGATTCGGACGACGAACAACCAATGGCGAGCGTCGTACCTCGCCGCATGAGCAATCCCAACAAACTGTTATTGCTTGGGATTCTGGGCTCATGATCTTGAGAAGAGTCACAGTCCTATGTGACTCGATACTCTCGCTCGAGAGTATTGCAGGTTTCTCCAATAGAAAGTAGAGACACTATCGTGTGGGCGCGCTGAAAACCATCAGATACAACTGATGTGCCGTCTGCAGATTTGATTTTGTCAAGGCAAAGATCAGAAAGATCAATGCCAAGCTAGAGAGAGAGCTAAATAAAGTGAGCTCTCGAACACTTCGCCGGTTTGCGAAACCGGAAAACGAAAAACCCAACCATGAAAAACGTGCATCACCCCAACCACACACACTAGCCACTTGATTCACCTGTATCCACAACACAAATTCCAAAAAGACCACAAATTTGACCGTGTTGAAACCCCATGCCTTATCCAACCAATTGACCCTTAAACTTTTAAGAAACATACTGATAAACAACTGTAGGAGGAGCCCACTTAGGGAGGACCGACGCGAACTAGGGGGGAGGGGAGAGGGAGGCCCGACGTGAAACTTGGGGGGAGGGGATAGGGAGGCCCGACGCGAACTAAGGGGGAAAGGGGATTGGGAGGCCCAACCGGAAAACCGTGAAACCAGGACAGGGGAATGGGAGGGGGATGCCCGGATTCGACTGAAAACCAAAGAGCAAGGGGAAACAGCACAATAAACCAACGAGGAGAGGGGACCTGACGACGAGCGGGAGGGGGACGCAAGCAGAACCAACAACGGGGGAGGGGGGAAACCAACGACGACGGGGGAAACCAACTACGACGGGAGAGGGAACACCTTCCAGCGACTACGGGGGGGACACCAGCTAGCCCAGACGACGAGACACCGAAAAAGAGAGAGAGAGGCGGGGCTCGACTGCCAGCGTGAGGAGCCCGCGGTGGCTCACGCGACAGTCGAGCCCGCTAGGGTTTACTGTGTGCGGCGAGAAGGTATAGGGTTTGAAGGGAGAAAAGTATAGTTTTGGGGGTTGGGGAATTTAGGGTATTTCAATCTGGTTATTTCAATCATGAATTTTATTACTCCAGAAGAAAGGATCTCCAAAAAAACGGTACTATTGTGGCAGGACACTGAACTCATCATTTTAACAACCAATTTATCTCATAATCTGCAGGAAGCAGTACAATGTAAAAAAAGGCTGATTTAGCATTAGTCCCAGGTCTTGTTTTCTACCAGCTGTAATTCTTGGGGATGGGATTTCCCTTATCCTCTCTGCCCCACAATTACCAAGGGTATCGCCTGCAAACTTGGATTAGGCTTGTGGCAAGAGGTTCTGAACCAGTATGGTCCTTCTCCATCCTTCTTTTGTTTAACATAAAAGGGTTCATAAACCCATCACAAGCAGGTGAACCAATTATAACAAATAATCACCAGAGCAACTTGATAGGGAAGTTAAGGCATTGAATTATCTCATGAACTTGTATACATCTTCATCATACAGAAATCAAGCAGCATTTCTAAAGCCCATTCCAGCTCTCAATCCAGCAGCTGTAGTTCCACCACCACCACGACAAACCTGCAAATTTTGCAAAACAAAGTCAACTCCACTAAGCATCTAGGTTAGGTTGTACACTGTCACTCAGAGAGAGACTAGACAATCAACGTGCGTGAATGTGTAAATTACAGGAGTACATAATCATTGATATAGAAGGAGACTAGACAATCCCTATTACTGTACATGTGCTGTGTGTTTGTAGTATATAAGACCAGAGAAAGATAAAGATACTTTACTATGCTTCCGGAGCAGTGTAACATAATTCACTACATAATTCGCTTTTTCAATTCGCAGTTCCCCCAAAATGGGGAAAAAATAGGTGAAACCGACCATATATAGCTTGGATCGCAATTTGCGCGGAGATTAGGGAATTATGTTACACTGTTTCGGAGCCTATGTAAATTGGCTTGGTCCGTCTCTTTATCCAATCAACTACTCTTCTTGAGGCTGACACTTCGAACCAAGGCTAAAAAACAGTAACCAACATCAACTTCAAGTCCTGTTTAAGTCCATTAGATTTCATCAGCACAATAAGTCACAAAGTCAACCAGGAAAACACACTTGGTAAAAGTTAATATTCATGCGAAGTTTACATTCACCAGTAAATTTGCCTCACCATGCTTTATTGCTGCAGTAGCTGATACATATCCCCAAAGAAAGTTCCTATTTCTACCTTTTGGTTTGGGTAAGACATGTAGACTCCACATGTATGTTGTTGGCAAATGATAAATATATCCATAGTACGTAATAAAGTATGAAATGGAAGGAAGCTCCATGATTCTATTCCTAACATCAATTATCTGACCCCTTAAGATCCACCATATTACCACATCAGTCATTATATATGACAACTGCACAAGTTCCACTGATAAAAGGGGACAGTGGATTAGCCATGTTACTGGTGTATTGGGGAGGATAGGGGATGACAGTAACATACCCCGTTAGAAGATCTTTGAGGTAGACGAGCTATTGGTGCGAGAATTCATAAGTTGGCCTGTCTGTTAAAAGGATTTCTGAGAAAATGTTTTTAATAGGTACTCTCAACATGGGCATTAATCAAAACCAAACATATATGTACTTATGTCTTTGATAAATCAGCTAAGAAATGCTTAGACCACCTAATTATATCTGAAGGCCTAGTTGTCGTCTGGTTTTCAGTTTCCTCTACATATTTTCAACTTCTGCAGCATCTTATATTCTAGGTCCTTTTTCCTTTTCCCCCCCCCCCCCTATTCCAGCCTTCTTTGCCTAAGATGCAAGGTAAAGCTCTCATTTCTGAAAAAATTTATAAGATGTTCTCTTTATCATTTTCTATGGAGTTGTATGGAAGGGATTAACATCTCATCCAAGTCAGGTCAGTAATACCTTAATAATTGAAGAAAGATGGCCCAAATACCTTGACAGCTAGTTTGGTTAGTGGTCATAAATGGTGGTAAACTGGTAATGTAATGTATTGTAGTATAAATTTGTAAAGAAAATCCCATGTGATTACCGATGGTAATGCTCTCTCATTCCCCATAATCCATTTTCTTCCTAAAATTTTAGTGTCATCCATTACCACTTGAAAAGGTGATATTGGGTAGTAAAGAAAATTATAAAGGAAACCTCATGTTTTGTGATGAAATTTCTTTACCATGGATATTGATATTAGAATTTCTTTACAAATTTACACTAAATTACATTACCATGACCACCATTTATGACCACAAACCAACAGGCCGTGAGTGTTTACTTTCAAAAGTTTCCCCACATCCGCAAGTAGCTCGTATCATGCTGTACATTTTGAGCGTATACACATCTAAGGACAGAGATTTTTGGGTCAAGTGAAAATGCCAAAATGACCCATTTTCAGTTGTTCTCTTTTTAAGTTGGAAGATTATATATTCCTCTTTCCCGTATTAACCAGATACGAAACTTTCATAACATTTCAAAAGGCACGAGGTGACTCTGGGGTTAAGGGTCTAGGAGCCTTGATGTAAGAAAAGAAGCCAAAGCATAAAACGAGAAAAAAACTAGCCTTGCAGTTCTTAGTTGAAAAACTAGTGAATCATATAAAATATTTTACTCAAAATCAAATTTTACGGAAAATAGTCATAATTGGCAGTTATTGTCCAATCACTTTTATGTCAACTTTTAAATGCACAACATAATTATCCAGCAGCATTAAAGCTATTCTAAAAGATGGAAAACTAGTGATGAAGATATTTTATTAGATACGTATTGAACTTTGTGAGAGAAGTAGAGAACTTGAAGAGTACGTGTAGAGGTACATTAAGAGCTTCAGCAACATGTATGAAGTTCTAGTATACCAATGTATCGGACTAACATAGACGAATTGTAGAAGGATCCAACACAAATGATTCATAATTGACAAAGACAAACAATTCCCACTTACGCCAAGAATAGAATTCGCACAAAAGGGGGAGAAAGAAGAAGAAACCAAAAAAAGACAAGATAAACAAAATTAAGGTTGAACACTTCACAATTCACACAGTATACAAACTATACATAGGCCCTGTTTGGCAATTAGATGTTAGCTTTCGGCAGGTAGGTGGTTGCATTAGCTTGTTTGTATTAGTTGTTTATGTGAAAGTGTTTAGTACATAGTTGTTAGCCGATCAATACTTTATTAGGTGAAATGACCAATAAGGATATTGAAAGAATTTATTGGTGGCGTTTTTTTGGTGAAGGGAAGTAGATTTAAGTATTTAACCAACTTTAGGATATATTAATCATAACACAACTAAAAACATAAACCTCTTATCCAAAAGCTCTTACTAGTAACTTTTTTAGAATTAGCTTTTTGGGCTCAAACCTCTCTTTCAATCCTCTAACGACCAAACACTCCCATTAGAGGTTTGGACTAGTCAAACCTCTCTATTCTCTTTTTATCACAAAACTCTCTCAACCAAACATCCCCGTAACTCCAAACCCCCTCTCTCCTAATGCTTTTTATACCACATGATGTTGCTCTTCAGTTAAGTCACCACATAAGAGCAGCTTACATAGAAGCATGTGTTACACTACGCTTTCATAGTGAATACATGACGATAAGAGTTATGGCATGAAATAAGGAATGATGGTGAGGCGTGACCACATGGAAACTCTTCTTTTTGAGTTTTTTCCACATCACTCAACCCCAAACCGCAGATAGAAGGAGAGAACTAGACTGAAAGAAGATAAAATACATAGAAACACCTGGGATAAAGATGCATATTTAAAATAAGCTTCAGTAAAGGTTGGAATTTCGAAATGGTGAATTTGTAAATAAAGAAACATCTCCACTTAAGCATCATAAAAATACCATAGGCAGACGGCTTAGCAATGATTGCTTGAACTCTAAATGTTGCGCCGGTCTTTATTTCTGGTTCCGAATAGTAGCTTGCAATTGCTTCCTCTGAATTTTTACCTCTCCTAATATTTATAGCCATCTGATATTTTAGAAGAATAGGAAAACATATTATGCTTTAGTCATTGAAGATATTTTAAATGCATTTGATTCTGAAACAATCATAAACTGATCATGAAGATTGATTTTTACATAATCCAAACAGACATTGCTTTTGCTAATTCAAATTGATGGGTGACAGAGAACTGTTATACCATTCTAACACCATATCAATATACCTAACAGCTTAACTTTGCAAATTGATGGGTGACAGTCTGACAGAGAACTGATATACCATTCTAACACCATATCCATATACCTAACAGCTTAACTTTGAGTCAAGGTCATGATCGGTATTGTCAATTTGTCACTAGCATCAATATCATCACTAACATCAATGTTGTCACTAGCATCAAATAGAGAGACCTTCAGGCTAATCCAGGAACTTGTCCAGAGATATTGTAACATAATGAATATGGGAGTTTGTCGCAGCATGTTTGACCAGATAGGATCTTTCAATTACTATAGGAGTACATAATCATCTCCACCAAGGTAAATAAATAAACAAAAATGAATCTACAGTTCTATATTGCAACAAATAAAACATAAAGAAAGCAGCTAAGGAGCTTAAAGAAAACTTAAAATGCAAATTTTCTTACATTCGGCTAGAACCGTGGATCACCACCCAAAGGATAGAACTCGACACCAGCTGACTTCACAGAGTCACTAGATTTAATTTGTGTTGTCAACTGAACATGATGACCAAATTCCTGCACATATAGCATTTCAACAAAGAGTTAAGAAAACTAACGCACTCGTTATCTTTCTCTCAAGAACGAACATCGAGATGAAAATCCTCCTTTTCCTTCCAGCTAAAATATTCCAATTGAGGAACCCAAGAAACTAAGAGTGAAGACGTAAATGGGATATCTGATACATTGTTCAACGAACAATTACACTCTATCATGATTAGTTTACAAGAGTATCAATTCTCAGGTCAAAGGATCCAACAAGTTTGAAAGGTTTGATGCATAGACAGAAAGTATCACAGAAAGTATCACAGCAAAATGTTCTGTGATATTAACATCCTCGAATAAGTAGCATCTACTACCTGGAGCATTCATGTACACTCTACACAGTTTTGTGTTCTTTAACATGATTTGATTGTTGCCCTTCGTTTCTACCAACCTCTCGGCTCTCCCTCTCCCCACTCCCTCTCTTTCTCCTATCTTGTATTCTTTTTTCTGCATAATTTATATAATTCAAGTTCCCCTGCTGCTCAGTTCTGCCAGAAGGCTTCCCACGGTTGAAAGAGTCAGGACCATTTATTTCATAATCTTTCAGTCAGAACTAAAACATTTTCACTAGTAGCATAACATTCGGATAGGATGATAACAGTTTGTCCTTTGACATGGGCATTGCAAATTTGCAATGACCGCAACCTTTGAGGACTACAGTCTTCTCCTGGAAAAGTAAGCAGAACAGCACAGGCATAGAACTCTATACTCCTAAACATTACCATAGCTCTCAACATTCTTCCTTCTTGTATCCCACGATTTCATTATAATTTTCGCTTAGGGTAAGAAAACTGGTGGGCTAGTCCACGGAACACTAATATTATCAAGTGACAGTGCTAGACTCATATATGCTTTTCAAGTGAAGATGCTAAAATTATTAGTCAGTATAAAGCTCAGGTGCAACATGACAGTGAAGCATCAGTTCTAATTCTAGCGTCGTGAATATAAACAAAAGAAAAGAAAAAATATTCAAATTAATGCTTGAACTTAGTTCAATATCTTCCCAACCCATTCGATAGGTAGTAATAAATGTCAGCAATGGCAATGACTTCTAGTGTAATTTTGTAAGGAAAGTCTCATGTCAATATCTAGCTAATGCTTATCCACCCAAAGTGTGGTTTATGCACCAGGGTGCAGTGCACCCAAAAGAACGTCTTGTTCATCTAAAAGAACATGAACTCTTTTTAGCAAATTTTCTACATAAAAAGAACATGGAGTTCAAAGTCAAATAACATTTTTAATCTTCATTTATCAAAGAACATAGATAATAATGAAAAGAGCATACATACTAGACAAACATACAATTTAAAATAAAACACATACATTTCAAATTTAAATTTGAGAAAAAATGTTACCTCTGAATTTGAAATTAAATACTACAATGTTCTAATTAAACTAACAGCATGTTCTTATTATATCAACCTTTTAAATCAAAAACATACCTATTTTGAATTGTACTTATAATTTTCTTGTTATAAATCTTCATGTTCTTTTTCATATTGAGTCATGATCTTTTTGTATGTACTGGGAGGTAAATAGATTCATATTCTTTCTCGTACAACGTCATGTTCAAAAGAACATAGATCATAATGAAAAGAACATACAATTTAAACTCAAAGAACAAGGTGCACAATGAGCACGGTGCACTTGGGTGCACCTTCTAAATCGCGCTTGTACCCCCCCCCCCAAAAAAAGAAAAAATCTTAGTTTCTCATTAAATTGATTACCATCCATTACTCTAGAAGTCAATATTGAGTAATGATGCAAGTTTATAAGAAAAACACATGTTTCCTGCTGAATTTACATCATCATGGATATTGACATATATTTTTCTTACAAAATTACACTAGATTTCAATGTCATTACTGCCATCTAATCATGTCTACCAGACAGGCAAGTCAATAGTATATATAAGCTATAAGTCTATAACAAATACCTCTGTTAAAGAACCAATAGAAGAAACTTCAGAAAGAGATGACTGCTTCACACAAAGCATCTGATCCTTTTTCTTTGACACATTCTTGCTATAAAATGTAACATAAACTTGTATCAGAAATCTTATCAGTTATCACCTTCTTCCAATCGCATGAATTCCCCATTGCATCCCTTCCCATCACCAATTCCTCGTATTATTTTCAGCAAATCATTTCCCATTTAAACTCCTGAGCATTACACTAATTCAATATATAAAAAAATTCTAATACCCAGTTCAAGATTTAAACTTGACAGCCCAAGATTGCAAAAAGTTGAACCAAGAAACTGCCAAAATCTGAATTCAGTCCCAAAAGCGGAAACACCCAGAGAAAGTAAAGATTAAATCCTAAATGTAATACTTCCTCCGTTTCTAAATAAGGACAACATTTGCATAGTGTTTACTATTCACAGTTTAATCTTTAATTAGCTTTGGTGATTTACATTTTAGGAAAAACATAGTCAGGTGGGATCTTGTTAGATTCGTCTGAATGTGAATTTTTTTAATATCAACTTTTTATAATTTTTACTTATTGACAATTGAAGATATTAATGGTTAAAATAATGCATTGGCAAACATGAAAACAAGAAGTGTTGCACTTATTTAGAAACGGAGGAAGTATTTTATTGTACAATGCAGACCCCTTCGTTGAGGCAGCCTCTTCTGTAGAATTTTACTATGATCATTACTTCAATAAAACAAATGGTGCCAACATAGCCATGTGAGAAAATATTCAGAAAAGTGCCAGAGAGATTGGGCCTTGTTTTAAGTGGTAGGGACCACTAAACTGCTATTAGAGGAAGCACAAGATGAAACATGTAAGGCTGAAATGCAAGATTTGAGGAGTTATAGCCAACAACCAAATGATAATATACACAAGGACAACCTGAAAGCTGACTGATGCAAGCATAACCAAAACAGCAGAGATTCATTATGTTTTATAGTCAAAGACAGAGAACAAATGTGAGAGATCAGAAACAAAAGCACAAACGGCAAGGCTGATTCAACTGCATTAAACCAACCTACAATCTAGTGCCAATGAAACACATATCCAATTTACTAATTTCGCGAGTAGAAACTTATTCTTTGACAATAAAATTTGATATCAAAAAATACTCCTCCAGTAAAATTTGAAAACTATTCAGAAGAGAATATTGAAAGATAGGTAAAAAAAAAAGCTTCTTAGTAGACAATTATATCAAGCTGGCTGCCTTTTTTTTTTTTTAATTTGTTTGATGTTTTGTCTGCCTCTGCAACAAGTTTTGAGACAGTAAAACCAGCAACTTCAAACTGTTGTCCTTTATGAGGAATCAGGGCATTCCGAATAACCACATCAACACCATCATAAGTCCAAATGCCGATGGTTGCCTCTCCTTTAATGCAAATGGCATACCAGCCGACACCAGCAGCAGCAATATCAACAGCACTTGTGTCCCAATTGTTTCCACTTATCTGAAATTCCTGTCTCACCCAACTACCAAGCTCTTCGGCACGATTCTCGCCCAACGGCGGCTGAAGCAAGGGCACATTTAGATGATCTTGCTTTGTGATGACTTACAGAAGCATAACACAGTATAGATGGAAAACGAGGAAAGATTAAGGGATCTAATCTGATATAACTCTATATTAACGCTGTTTCTCATATAACCCTCACATATTGAATTCTCGGCAACCCCTGTACTTCAAAAACTTCATTAAAGTCTGGTAGATCAGTCTTATGGGGTTATATCTTATATGATCCAAGACAAACATCAGTACAAGGTTATATGAGAAAACTTTGATAAGGTTTCTAGTGTACAGGGTTACCAAGGGCAGACATCAATATGTGGGTGTTATAAGAGAAAATGACATTAAGTACAAGGTTATATGAGATAATTTCCCAAATCAAACAGCATGATGATAAGTCGAAAATACAGTTTTCAGAACCAAACTCTACACCAAAAAGAAACTACGGATATTTTTATGCTGTTTAGAATTTGGATGTCAAAATTAGTAAAAAAAGATCTCAAGTATGTAAAAAGCAAAAATATGGAGTGATTTAGCTATATATTCATGATATTGTTAAAAGTCATGCTGGTATTTCCCCTAGTTTTGCAGACATGCTGGTTTTTAACCTAGTTTGCCAGACATGCTGGTATTTCACCTAGTTTTGCAGACAGGCTGCTATTTTCCCTAGTTTTGCAGGTGATATGATGCTAGATAGTAGATAACTTCAAGTAAACAGCTTCCAGCATAATAAGTGTCTCAAACCCCTAACATGCAATTGCCTACATAATCGTACTGCTCGTTCAATATATTTCTAGATATCAGAGGCCTCTCTCATACTCCATGGTTGTGTTTTGGATTCTAAAGTTTAAGGTTTGGTTTATATCTTAATCAGAACTATCGTGCATTTATCCTTATGACAGCCAATGTTCATTTCAGCAGCAATATATATTTCAATCACCTAAACAAGATACATCGATCAAAGATGATTCCATGCATTCTTTCTTCAACATCTACAAGTTTGAGCTATTTTTTTTTTCCAAAAGCAGACAATCATGTAACAACTTTGTGCAGTAAGCATAAGCATATCTACCTGCAACTGTCGACCAAAATGATCTGTTATCATTTTACCAGCATTCTCTGTTTTTCCCATATGCAACGGTAAGAAAGGTGAAGCCCAGACGGTAACATAAATGGATTCTACAGACAATTCTTCAACATCTAGCCTTGCGAGCCCAGCTATATGAATTGTATGACCAACCTACAATGAACAAAAAAAAAAAGTTCAAATACATCACATGCTCTATTTTTGTATTATTTATAATATGTATACCATCCTTGGTTCACACAGATAGATCAGTCAGCCAATTGCAGCAAAACTATAGATAGATGATCAACCAAGATTGATTTTGACTTTGAGCCAATAGTCTCGGTCACTTTATGGCTTATGTTCCATTATTTTAGCACCCATATAAGATCATAAGGTGTGATGATTCTATACCCTTTGACTTGTTTAGTATATTATGAATCCATGTAAATTATAGAGCACGGGTATAACAACAACTACAACAACAACTAAGCCTTATTCCCAAGGTGATTGGGGTCGGCTAACATGAATCGTCAACTGGAATCGTGACCAGAGGAGATGGCATCGTCAAGAGTGATAAAAGTTTTTTTTTTTTTTTTGAAAACAAGGTTTACACCAAAAAGTGTTTAGAAAAGGTTTTCAGCAAAAGGTTTTAATACCAACACAATTGAGAAAAACAAATAAATGCAGTAATCAGACCCCTTCCTCCACATAGATACTCCCCTCCACCCACTTCTATCCAACGTCATGCTCTCCTCAATCCCAAGTAACCTCATATCACTTTCAATTACCCTCAGCCAAGTCATCTTAGGTCTTCCCCTACCCTTTACAATTTGATTACTCCTCCACTCTTCAATTCTTCTCACCGGTGCATCTCCTGATCTCCTTTTCACATGACCAAACCATCTTAACCGATTCTCCCTCATCTTTTCTTCAATGGATGCAACTCCAACTTTTTCCCGATCACTTCATTTCTTAATCGGTCCTTCCTTGTGTGGCCACACATCCACCGCAACATACGCATCTCCGCCACGTTCATCTTATGAACGTGGCATTGTTTCACCCGCCCAACATTCGGTGCCATATAACAAAGCAGGCCTAATTGCAGTGCGGTAGAACTTTCCCTTCAATCTTTGGGGAATGCCGGAATCACAAAGGAATCCGGTGGCACTTTTCCACTTTAACCAACCCGGTTAATTCTATGCGCCACGTCTCCATCCAGTTCTCCATCCTTTTGGAGAATGGATCCTAGGTAACGGAAGACGTTCGATCCTTGAACCACTTTGCTATCCAAAGTGACCGCCCCGCGCTCGCTGCTTGTAACCCCACTGAACTTGCACTCCATATACTCCGTCTTACTTCTGCTCAATCTAAAACCACGGGCTTCTAATGTATGCCTCCACAATTCCAACTTACTCTCAACACCTTCCTTTGTCTCATCAATCAACACAATATCATCCGCAAACATCATACACCATGGTATATCATCTTGAACTGACCTCGTTATTTCGTCCATGACTAGAGCAAAGAGAAAGGGACTAAGTGCAGAACCTTGATGCACTCCGATCGTAATAGGAAACTCTTCTGTCCTCCCCACCGTAGTCCGCACACTCGTAGTTGCCCCCTCATACATATCCTTGATGATATCTATATATTTCAGTGGAACACCTTTCCTTGCCCACGCCCACCAAAGTATTTCTCTTAGTACTCTATCATATGCCTTCTCCAAATCAATGAAAACCATATTTACTTTCTTGTTGGACATGCTAACATGACCATAGCGATGGCTACAACAAAAATAGTACCAAGAAAGGCTTGGCAGCAGGGGGTTGTGATGAATGTGACCAAGAATGGCGTCCTGTTCTCTCACTGCTTCACTTCAGAGGTACGCAATATGGGTGTATGTCGAATGAAAGTATGAAACTATGAAAGAAGCAAAATTCTGATAACTTGACTGAAGAATGGTTCTTTCCCTATCACCAACTTTCTCTGACTCCGTAGCAATTCAATTTGTGATTTGCTTCTTTCGACTTTGTCCCATATATGTTAACTATTGTGTTAATGTTGCTCAAAAATATTAATATTTGACGCTTAAGAAATTTTAGTTTACAGAAGGCAATTGAACTGTAGAAGTAGACAAAAAAGAATCTTGGTTGGAGCTTTATCTCCTACAGGGGCATCCTGTCATTTGACTTATTATAATTGGTTGTGGCTGATTGCAATTCAATGTTGATCATTATGCAATATCTTGATTCTTCAACTTTTATATTAATCTATCTTCACTTAATATATTTTAATCTTCATATATTTTAAGTAGTAATTGAATTACAGTTGGAGTTCAAATTAGCTAATTGCTGAGAAGTATAATAGTAAGGGATGTATTTGTTGCTTATCTACTAGTCAGGATTGAATTCTTCCAAGACTAGTCAATGAATAGTGCTTTTTACATGATTTTGTTTCTTATCTAATTCAGCCTTATTTGGACAGGGTTCATACTGGTGCAGACCCTTGGATTAACTATAGGTACTTTTTGGCATAGTGATCTCTATAATCGCGGTAGAAAGCATAAGGTACCAATGGATAGCTGCTGCAGTGCATATACACAGGGAAATAGTAATACAAAAGCATGACAGCCATGACATTGCCAGCTTTTCAATATGACATAGTCATAGAGTGCTTTTTAGCTCCGTTTATGTGAAAGTTAATGTGGTACTGTTTAATTAACACATCACTCATTTACCAAAAGTCAACAGGTGCACTACTATAATAATCATATCAAGTTAATCCAAGTCATTTTCTTACTTTGTTTTGTCTCAGCAATTATTGCAAAAACTACCCTGCTTCCTGAGCAAGCGTACTTCCATCTAGCATCTAAATAAGCCAGAGAACATTCTAACTTCTAAGTCAGTTTTCAGCGTTACTCTTTTTCTACCATATATGTATGACAAACAGAATATACCCGGATAAAGTATTACTAAAGAAAGCAAGACATAGCAGTACAAGCTCACTGATCACAATAATGATCCTTGATCCAATAAAATGGGAAGGACACATAATATATGAACTGGTACATAAGATTTTACTAGTAAAAACTCACCTTGATCCTGTAAGTCCTTGGCTTCACCTCCTTATTAATCTGCACAAGCTTATGTTCATCCCTTGTCAACCGAGTAGCTATATGATGTGGATGTAAGAGACCCGGTGTGTCGAGCAACTTTGCCTTTCCGGGAAGGATACCATCCAACCTTATTATCCCCAATGTAGTCCCAGGTACAGGTGCCTCTGTTATAGGTGCTACCTTTCCAGTTACATGCTTTCCTATTGCATTAATCAAAGTAGACTTCCCAGCATTTTGAGCTCCTATCGCCCACACATTCCCTCTTGACCCTACCAATCTCACCACATCCTCAATTAAATTCTTCACACCCCAATCTCTCACGGCACTGACCATATGCACACTAGTCAACTTATTCGCCCCACCCTCCCGAGCCCTTTGCCTAATCCAATGTTCCAAACGAGTGGGAGATAACGAACTCGGTAGCAAATCAAGCTTGGACAACACCAACACCATCCTAGGAACATTCCCCGATTTCCCTTCCTTCCACGCCGTCAAATTCTGATCAATGGTAGATGAAACCAACTTGGCAACCCTTTTCGGGAACGACCCATCAAAGTCAGCTGCATCGACAACCAGCAAAACCACAGACCTACCACCAGAAGCAGTGGCCAGCTTCCTACCAACAGTATGATCAAAATCAAAATCTGGCAGTAAGTTCTCCACACTAGCATCTTTAACCATCCCATAATGTCTTAAAGAATGACACCTAGCACAAACAACAGGCTTTTCACATAAATTAGGGTTTAAGGGAGGGTTTGGGGGTTCTACAAGCTCATTAAGAACACCCCTTTTAAGCGAATTCGACACTTCGGGCTCATCAATGACAAATTTTCGACTAATGGGCAGTTTGTAATCTGGGTTTTTAAGGGTGGGTTTGATATAAAAGCCAGGCAATTTAGGGTCTAAACCTTGCATATAGACACCACAACCAGGACAGATTTGGTGGCCTTGACATGCTACTTCATCAAAATTACCTTCTCTAATTAAATCCAAGGATTGTGAAGAGAATTTTTTATTGATTTGCAATGAAAATGGTGAACATGGTAGAAATTGAAGAAGAGGGTTTTGAAAACAGGGGTTTGATATTACAGTTGCTGAAGAAGTACAAGTAGAAAAAGAGGTAAAGTTTGAAGTAAAAATGTGAGAAGAATTGAAAAGATAAACAGAAAGCAAGCGTTTGAGCTTGTACGATGGGTAGAGTTTTCGAGCTAGCATGTTGCTGCAAATGAAAAATGTAACTTTTTTTTATTGGGTATGGAAATATAAAAGAAATAGATTGAAAAAAGAGAAGAACTTTACTCTATGTTTCCATGGTAGTACAGCTGCCTCTGCCCTCTCTGGTAGTAGTTTACTAGGATACCTACGACGCTTAAACTGCCATCGACCACCTCTCTGGGTTTAATGTCGCAAATCCCTCTAATGCAATTGCACAAAGTTGTGTATTAGTGCCGTCGACCACTCGACCAGGTTTGATGTAGTTTACTCTCTCCCAAAAATTTTGAATAATTGTTGCCAAATCTAGTTTGGTGATAATCTATACGAAAAATGAATCAGAATATCTCCAACTTTGGCACGTTCGCTTTTAATACCCCCAACTATGAGTTATTTTTAAATACCCCAACTATTGAGGAGGTCCGCCAAAAATGCACCCAGGTGACTTGTAACCTGTTAACAAGGTAATTTTTTTATTTCTCTTTTATTTTAATTCCTACTCCTACCCACCACCACTTCAACCACCCTCTCCCCCCACCCCAGCCCCTCCCTCTCCCCTCCCCGGCTGCAAACCCTCATGCCAGCCCAACCATCCTCTCCACTCCCACCACCCCAGAACCCCCCTCCTCCACCCCCGCACCCCCTCGCCACCCCAACCCAGCAACCCCACCCCCACAGCAAAGCCCCCCACTGCCCTAACACCCTTCGAAAACCCGCGCCCCCTCTCCCCTAACCCCGTCGAAACCCCAGAACCCCCCACTCCCTCCACCCCCGCACCCCCTCACCACTCCCAACCCAGCAACCCCACCCCACAGCAGCAGCCCCCCACTGCCCTAACCCCCGTCGAAACCCCAGAACCCCCACTCCTTCCACCCCGCACCCCCTCGCCACTCCCAACCCAGCAACCCAACCCCACAGCAGCAGCCCCCCCCACTGCCTAACACCTTCGAAACCCCCTCCTAATCCCCGTCGAAATCTCCCTCCCCTCCCCCTCGATTTTTGCGGTAAATGCCTCCCCCTAACTTCCGCCCAGAATCGCTTTTTTCTGTCCTTCAATCCCCCCAAATTAGTTGTTTCACCTCTTCCTTCGTTACAGTACTCAAGTCTCTCTCCTTGATGCTTTTTCGGTGGGGGTTTGCTGGAAATCTGGGGGTGTAGGTAGGGGTTTCGAAGGGGGTTAGGCAAGGGGGGAATTCGATGGATGGTTGGGGAGGGGAAGGTTGTTAGGGGCCGCTGGGGGTAGGGGGAGGGGATGGGGCGTGGGAAGGGTGGTAGTGGGGGTGAGGGAAGGTGGCAATGGGTGGTGGGATGGGCATAGGAGAAAGATGACCAGAGGAGCTGAGGGTGGAGGGTAGGAGTTTTGGTTTACAGGTTCATCCGGTCATAACAGGTAAATGGAGCATTTTTGGCGGACCTCCTCAATAGTTGGGGGTATTTAAAAATAACTCATAGTTGGGGTATTAAAAGCAGACGGGCCAAAGTTGGGGGTATTCTGATCCATTTTTCCTAATCTATATAAAAATATTAAAAGGCGTGTGAAAGAAAGTTTATGTACCACGTGACACTCTCCTCATGCAAATGTATTATGTCTATGTGTAATGGAATTTGTAAACAAATCATATTACTTCCTCCGTTTCATAATAGATGCCACATTGTACATTTTTGGGTGTTTCAAAATAGATGCAACAATGTTTTTTTTCCTTATTTAGTAACTTTTGCCTTATACTTTTACCATTTTACCCTTACTAACTTGTTTTAAGTACACTAATCTACTTCATTTTATTGGTCCCCAACAGTTTTTTTTTCCCTCCTTTTCACATGGGACCACTACAATTAATCTACTTCACTTTATACTACTTAAACATGCTTAGGAAATTTTGTCTAGGAGTTCGTTTTAACAACAATGTGGCATCTATTATGAAATTGAGGAAGTATTAAAAGCATTAGAGCATGTACAATGGACTAGTTTTTAGTTGGTCTAGCAAATAGTAAAACTAGCTTTACTTAGTTTTGTTATTGGGGCACTTGGCCCTTTGGGTTGGTTGGTTGGTCTAGATTTCCGGACCATATACACCTTGGATGGAGTGCACAAGATGAATGACAAACAGTCGCGTGGCAAAGCAACTGGCGAGAAAATGTTGGTAGGCTCAGGTTAAACGCAACGCTTGGAAGGAAAAAAAAGGGAGAAAGAGAGACGGAAGAGAGATGTGAAACGCACAACTCAACAAATTGTTGGGCCCAAGGCTAGTGCTTGTTGTCAGTGGCCCTGACGCGCGTCAGAGGCCCACTGAACAACAAGTAGGGGACTGCCACGTACATTACTTGTGCAAATTTATGGGCTTCTTGTACTGATTTTTTTAACAACATTTCAATGTAATAAAATTGTAATGTTAATATAAAAAAAATCAGCTAATAATTATTTAAATATAATTACGGTAACAACGATAAAATAATTTTATCTATAAAATGAGCCCAAATTTCATATATTTTACCACACTTCTTCCCAACTTATTTTTTTAATTAATCTCTCCTATCTACAAATTTTTTTGGCAAATAAAGGATCATATAATTCCAAAAATGTGATTACAAACGCTAATCACAGGGTAAAAAACGTACAAACAAGCAATAGAAGCAAGCAAGAGACCTTAATACATAACTAACTTCTGCCTATCCACATCTGAGCATCTAGCTCCTACTTTAAACAAAATCTCTCTGATTACTTGAGGTGGCTCAAGCTTTTGATTATAGAAGATTTTAGAGTTACGTTGCTTCCATATGGCACACACAACTTCTGTGAAGATCATCAAGAACAATTTGTTCTTAGCATTTCTTGCCTTCCTAACAGCAACTTCCACCTCTTCCTGAAATTGTCTTCCAGTTTGTTGCACATTCACACACCTACTGACTGCAGCCCATATTACTGCAGCATATGAGCACTCAAAGAAAAGGTGTTGCCCAGTTTCAGATGCCACATCACACAAACAGCATATGTTGTTACATACCCCAAACCCTCAATCTATCCACAGTAGCCAGTCTATTATTAAGAGCTAGCCAGAGAATGAACTTACTCCTAGGAGAAGCTTGGTTATTACAAATCAACCGCTTCCAATCCTTCTTTTCAATTTCTCCCACTAATTGCTTATACACTTTTTTAATACTAAAATGCTGGTCAGTACAGGTGTTTTGCCACCCTCCCAGTTCACTCACCAGCTCCCTTGTTTGTACAATCTTCCTTAACAGCCATGAGCAATTAGCACTAATATTCACAGAGTACAAAGTTGCTCTTTTGATGTAGTATGCATGAACCCATTTCACCCACAGTTTGTCTCTCTTGAATTCAATAGCCCAGAGTAATTTCATCATAGCTGCTTTATTCCAGTGATACATGTTTAATAAGTTCCATCCTCCCCCACTCTTTGGGTATTGAAGCACCTTCCAAGTTATTGGAGCTTTCCTTCCTTCTTCTGTAGAACCAATCCACATGAACTCCTACACACCCCCTCAACTGTTGTAATCACCTTCCTGGAAAGAGGGAAAATGTGAGCCCAATAGTTTTGCATACTACTGAGCACACTTCTTACGAGCTGCAATCTGCCAGCATAAGAGAGAAAGAGAGCCATCCATGGTTGAGCCTTACTTGTGACCTTCTCTACCAGTGGCTTACTTTGAGCATAAGTAAGCTTCTTAGAAGTCAAAGGGACTCCTAAGTACTTAAAAGGCAGATCACCTATAGGCATGTGCACAATATTAGCTAACTCATTAGCACTATCCTCTTGCACTCCACTAAAATATATGTGACTTTTTTCCACACTGGCAACCAACCCTGATGCCTTTGAATTTTTTTGAAAAGCTTCAAACATTAAACCAATAGAGCTAGTATTTACTCTGCTGAAAAGAAGTAAATCATCAGCAAACATCAAGTGAGTTAATTTCAACCTCTCACATTTAGGGTGATAGTTAAAATTTGGATCAAGGTGAAGCTCATTTAGGCACCTACTTAGATACTCCATACTAAGGGCAAATAGAAAGGGGGAAAGAGCATCCCCTTGTCTAAGTCCTTTTTTAGCATGAAAGGAGAAGTAGGATACCCATTTAGCATGATAGAATATGATACACTCCTCACATAGGCCATGATCCACCCCACAAATAAGCTAGGAAACCCCAACTCCTTTAGAAGGCTCTCCAGAAAAGGCCATTCAACTAAATCATAAGCTTTTTTAATGTCAACCTTCATCAAACACCTAGGAGACATTCTAGCTCTTTTATAGCCTCTAATTAACTCAGTAGCTAACAAGATATTGTCAATAATATGCCTATCTGGAATAAAACCCAGGTTGAGCCTCATTCACCACTTCCCCTATAACCCCTTGAAGTCTGTTAGTTAAAATTTTTGAGATAATTTTATACATAACAGAACAGCAGGCAATTGGTCTAAAATCCTTAACTTGAGAAGCATTTGGGACTTTAGGCACCAGAGTCACAGCAGTGTTATTCATTGGACCATGCATACAAGAATTAGCAAGAAATTCCCTCACACTTCCTACAACATCTCCCTTGATAATGTCCCAGCTTTTTTTAAAGAAAAGAGCATTAAAACCATCCAACCCAGGAGCTTTTGAGTTATCAATAACATCAAGAGCCTTTTTAACTTCACTTTCACTAATATCTTGAATTAGCTGGACACTAGCAGCACTACTAAGAATTGGCCCTGCTATGACGGTAGCTGAGTCAATTCCTGGTAAAGAAGAAGCACAAGACCCAAGCAAGCTCTTGTAGAATCCCATAATCTCATTAGAGATAGCATGTTGATCTGTTAGGGTGTTTCCATTACTGTCAACTAAAATAGTAATTTTATTTCTGGCAGTTCTTGCCTTTGTAGCAGTGAAGTAGAAACAAGTGTTATCATCACCCATTTTAAGCCAAGCTATTCTAGCTTTTTATTGCAAGATACTTTCTTCAACCCTAGACCAGTACTTCATATTTCTTAACAGCTCTTTCTCTTCCAAATGAGCCCCAGCATTAGTGTTATAGCTTGCCTGGGTCTGGAGCTGGACAAGCTGCTGCCTCAACTCCTCCCCCTTTTCATGAGCCCTATCAAACTTCTATTGATGTAGTTGTTTAAGAGCTTTCTTCACAGCCTTCAACTTCAGCCACACACTTTTAAGCTTGTAATTTGCTTGCATAGATCCCCAAGCTTTTGTAACAACATCCAGGAAAGTCTTCATGCTCAGTAAGAGCATTTATAAATCTAAAAGGTCTCCTACCCTCCTGGCTCTCAACTTTCATATTAAATAACAAAGGTGAGTGATCTGACACCCCTGGACTTAAATACTGCACTACAACATCATTATACCTCAACAACCATGTAGAATTAACAAAAGCTTTGTCAATTCTGCTTAACATTCTGTCAGCTCCTACTCCACTGTTAGACCAAGAGTAGAAAGGTCCTGTACTTTTCGCTTCCACCAAACTAGTATCAAGCAGAAACTTTTCCATATCCTCCGTTTCTGCATCACACACTATAGAACCATCCAATCTGTCTTCCGAATGCCACACAGCATTAAAATCACCTATGATAATCATAGGACTGGTAGGTATCACCCACCTTTTAAGATCATTTCATAGATGCTTCCTATCTGCAATAGTGTGAAGGCCATATATTACAGCAATCTTGAAATTGAAAGCCCAACAACCCACCTTACATACCATAAACTGTTCATGAGTGACTTCCACCATCAGCTGCACATTGCCAGGTCTCCAACCTATCCATATTCTACCTCTTGGAGAGTAACTATAGTTATCAAGCCAACTCCACTCATGCCCAAACTTCTCTTGGACTTTACTAGAGTTATGAGACCTCACCCTTGTTTCCAAAAGCCCACAAACATCTACCTTATAGAGGTTAGGAATTTCCTAACCTCCTTTATTTTGAAGGGATCATTCATCCCTCTCATATTCCATGTTGCACAAATCATTAGGATAGATAAGGGTTTGGTCCCTTAGCACCCTCAGTAACAACTGAGATTCCCTCCCTAACTGAAGTTCATATTGCACTGAAGCTCTAACAGATTTATAGGCAGCATGTTTGCCTTTATCTTTGGATTTCCTAGTAACCAATTTCCAAGCTCCTTCTTCTTCAATTATCTGCTTCTGAGTAGAGGGTATTGGCGTAACCACTGGGGTCACATGAGTAGGCATATCAGAAGGAGGGACCTCCAATGTAGGTCTCACTCCCTCCTTTGCCCCAATACCGACCTCTAAAGCAGATACAAAAGTATTGGGATTCCTGGCATCCTCATTAGGCACATTTGGCTGGCTCTGAGCTACCACATTACCTTTAGGCACCCATTTTTTTTATGACTTTGGCCTTAGTCACAACAGTAGCTTCACATTGGTGCCCTAACTTCTGACATTTCTTGCAAAATGGGGGCAACCAATCATAAGTAACCTTTTGCTTAAGGCAGGCACCATTTGGATCCTCAAACTGAATTTCTTCAGGAATCTCCCTTGTTACATCCATTTCCACAAGAATCCTTGCAAAAGGAATATGCAATTGCTTCGTAGTGCACTCATCTGCATAAATGGGCACCCCCAGTAGACTACCCAACCTACTTAGAGAATCTGTACTCCAGCAATTCAGGGGAAGATTTGGTAGTTTAACCCACACATGAAACTACCTTTAAGATTTCTTGGTGGAAGCTAAAGTCTGAGGTCCATTGTTTCATAATCATTGCCCTCCCATAGAAAAGGTGAGGCCCTGCGTACAATATAGCATCTATATCCTCCCTATTCTCCATCTTAATAATGAAATATCCCTCCTCATGCTTAAAAATCCTAGGTTCAGTCTTTGGAGCCCATTGAGCTTTGCAATAGTTGGTTATGGCCATCATACTAGGGTTTTGTCCTATGATATAGACCACTAGAGCATTAGCCCATTGTTCAGTCATTCTATCAACATCATTTTTTGCAAGTTTCGCAAGAGAGGCACCATTAACAATCATCGAAGCTACAATGTTTAAGCTCATACCTTTATCTGATATCTTGCTTTGGGTGAACGATTTCCAACTATCGCAATTTTTATCAGCCATCTCAGTTCCAACAACCATATCCTCCTAGACTCGATCTGGTGTCACCAGAACTTCGTCTCCATTAGAGTCCTTCGCTAAAGTTACTGCTCCATTGCCTTCAGTAAAGTCCGCTCCAACAACCTTACTCCTGGAGCCTGCATTCATCTGACTCGAGCTTCCTGGTTCCTGCGCCACCATATTAGCACCAGAATTTTTCTTTTTCCGGCCCATTCTGCTGGAGGGTGCACGATAGCGAGTTCACCTTATCGTGCGCCTAGAGAGCTCATGGGAGGAAAAAAAATGATACAATTATCTCCTCCTCCTCTCCTATCTACAATTACTTATACTAAGCCAATGATGTATTTTAATTTAACGTAATTTAATTTAACGTAATCTAATTAGCTTTTATTAATTCAAATCATCTATTTCATAATAAACATTGGGGTAGGGGAGAGATTATATGATGGAGTATGGTAAAAGTATGAGAGAGAAATAGAAAAACCAAATAAGACCAACCAAACCATTGTGAGAAAAAAAAGACGAGTTGGTGGGAGTTTTAGTGGGATGTGAGGTGTAAGAAGGAGGAAAGGAGAAAGAAATAAAAAAATTCAAAGACCAACCCACCCATTGCTCATGCTCTTAAGATCCACATATATATACATATGTAAGTGTGCGATAAATATATGGATGATAACAACAAAACAAATAAAATATTATATTATTTATCATGATGTTTAGTGTATTCTCTTAGTTAACTCTTATTTCGACTAATCAATTGCGTATAACCACTCTAATGAGTAAAGAAATAGAACGACTCTTCATATGTTCTAATATCATATATTATAACCAACGACAATAATAACAAGTAGAGGATCAATTTTAAGGTTTATATAAATGATTTATTATTATAAGCATTATGATTGATATATAAGTTTGTAAATAGCTATGATGATAATGAGAATAATAATAATAATAAACATAAAGCGATGATGATGATGATGATGATGATGATGAATGATGAGATGATGATAATAATAATAATAATAATAATAATAATAATAATAATAATAATAATAATAATAATAATAATAATAATAATAATAATAGCAACAATGCTAACAATAGCAATAAATAAGAACAGGATACTAACAATAATAACAATATAAATACTAATAGTAATAGTAACAACAATGCTAATAATAGCAATAACAATAACAAACATAACACGATATATATGTATTATGTTGTGACTATATATGATAAAGTATAAACAAACTATTTTATCAATATATTTGATCATTTTAGTAGTACATTGGTATTCATATAATTATAAAACCATTGTAACACTATATTGATTATAAATTAGTACACGACTCTTGATATGTTATGATATTATAACAAATGACAATCATATATTTACAACAACGGATCATATGAGGCCTAACCGCCTAAGTGATTATAACGAGAGTTAATATGTTGTACAATAAACATAACAATAATTTATATAAGTGATGGTAAACATAACAACCATAAGTCAATAAGTTAACAAGTACTTAGAGCATGCCCACTCATGGTTTTTTTTTGGCATTAATTTGAGTCACGAACCTTGCTAAAAAAAATATGAGATTGCATCCATGGTTTTTTAATGTTTGTATTTAGGTCATGCTATGACTTAATCCATGGTTGGTCATCCTATGACCCAAACTATGATTGGTCATCTTATGAGCTAAGCCAACCATTTGTGGACATGTGGCAGTGTGTCATAAATGTTATTTTATATAATTCAAGTATTGTAATATGAACTAGTTTTTTTTTCCCGAGCTATGCCTCGGGTCAGTTACAGTAAACAAATATGTTATTATTTTTCATTTCACAATTTATTTTGCTACTTTTCATAATTTTTATCCGTTAAGAAATTGAAAAATTTACATCATGATAAGTAAAAAAAATTTGAAAGTTTTGAGTTTGAAAACAATACCTTTAAAAGGAATTGTGGTAAGAGAATATGACATGATCCATATTCTCTTGTAAGCTAAGTTATGTAATAAGAGTGGTAAAGATGTACTCCCTCCGTTTTTTAATTTATTACTACATTTTTCTTAAAATGGTTGTTTCTTTTTAATTGCTACATTTTTCTTATTTGAGTACTTGGCCCACCACAAAGTAATACGTTTATATTTGTTCTTCTCTTGATCCACCCAAAAATACTAATAATTTTCGCTTTTTTCATTATTTTACATTAAATGGATCAAAAAGTACACTCTAAAAAGCTTCAAAGTGACACTGCATAAATTATTGTGCATACAACAATTAAAAAAACGGAGGGGGTATATAATTGTTAAGTCTTTTTAGTTAACTACAATTATTACAAGACTTTATGACATTTTATTTGAAACATTAAACAACAAAGTCATAGTGTATTGATGGTTAAGCTCTTACTTTTCATTTCAAAGATCACGTGTTCGATACCTTGCATTTACACATTTTTTTAAAAGTGAGGAGTACACATGAACATAAAGCGTTTGCATTAGAAATTTGAAGAGAGTGCCACATGGCACATAGGCTTTCTTTCGCACACTTTTTAATATATTTGTATAGATAACTTAAAAATACAAATTAGAAAAAAAAATCACCAATAATCCTATCTTTTTGAGATATATAAATAGACGTCCATTTTGTTATAGACACACTTTATAAATTAATTATTTTCTCTTTACATTGTACGCACATGAATAATTATTTTTGGAAGTTTTTATTATTGAAGAAGTTATTTAATCAAAATTAATTACCATCAACTGAATTTATTTAAGATCGTTAATATAAAAAAATTTATTTATAATATTGTATGAAATTATAAATATTAAAAGGTATAAATATGTATTGATGTAGGAGAGAGAAAATGGGATGGAGTAGAAAGATGATGTTCTTTTTTCTTTTGGGTCATGAGTGGGGTGCATTTGTCAAAATGGATCATAATCTATGACAAACTTTTATAAGATGAGAGAGAAAGTTGACGAGGGAGAGGGATGACATGTTTTTTTGGGAGATGAGTGGCCATGCTCTTACTAGTTAGTAACGTGTTAGCAACCATATGTTAACTTAGCATTTTGTCAGTTACTCACTTAGAATTATACTAATTCACTAACTTGTTCCACGACAATTGAAAAAAGTTGTTACTAGATAAGATTAATGAATGTATCAATATGAATTATAAGCTAATTCAAGAACATACAATATTTTATCTAATAGTCTTCATGTGAAATGCATTTCGAAACTAAAAACATGTAATTGAATTGAAACAAGTTGTTATTGGACGAGATCAATAAATGTATCATTGTAAGTCGATAATCTATGTTAGTGTAACACTACATATAAGTTTACTTAAGTAAATATAATTATACTATTACTTAATTGAGCAATAGACTGATAGTTGTATAAGTAACGCTATAAAGAGTCTAATTAAAATTTAGAAACTCAATTCATAACTCTAATTAAATAATACTTAAACACAATCATAATAATTTCAATAAAAATAACCAAAATTTCAAATTAATAAAATAATTGACTAATTATTAAAGTTAGAAGTTACTAAACCAAGATTAGAATTAGTAAGATTATAAAAAATATAAGATTGTCAATCATGTGATAAGTCGTCAATTCATGTGCTAGATCATTCTCTTTTCCTATTGGCCAAAGATTGATATCATGGATCATAAATTAGAATCCTTGATTTGAGAAGGATCAAAATCTAACCATCAATCTCTCAAAGACTCAAACCCATCTCCCATTTCTGATTTCCCTTCTCTCTTCCATATCTCCTTTCTAAAACCTTATTCCCATCCCTCTCTCATGCAACCACCTCCTATTCCTTCTGTCATTCTCTCTCCTCAGCCTACCACCCCCTCAACCACCCATTTGTCTCTCGCCAACTTTCAACCGCCCACTCCTCTCTCGCCACACTCTCAACCACCCCACGACACTACCCCCTCCCGCTCCATCCCTCATCGATCTTCACTTGTCGTCGTCGATCTTCGCTCGTCGCTCGTCGTTCGTCAATCGTCGCTCATCGAAGACTCAACCACCTTGTTCGTCACCTCCTCACCACCGCCAACAACAATATGCTTCTCTTCTAAAACGTCGTCCCTCGATTCCGGCCAGATCTAGTTTCCGTTCAAGATTTTTTTTTCTTCCATTTTTTAGTTTAATTTATTAATTTTTGTGTTGATTAATTTTCTTTTTGTGTAATATCGTTCAATTTTGTCCCCAGATTTATTGACTTTTGTTTAATTTCATATAATTCAACATTTATTCTTTTTGTGCGATTTTTATGTAATCTCACTAAATTTTGATTTGTTGTATAATTATATATTATAATTGCAGATTTTTTATGAGCTCATATGTTGTTGTTTAGTATAGTGTTAAGAGATTTTGAGATATTATTTGGTAGAATATTAAAATGAGATAATTTGGTAGAATATTTGGTAGAAAAAATGAGGAAATTTTAGTAGAATATTAAAATGAGATAGTAAATTTGGAGTATAGGGTTTAATAAGATATTTTTTAATATTATTTGAAAATGGGGACATTAGGTAATTATAGAAAATATAAACAAGTACATGATATTTAAAGTTCAACTCTTAAATTAAATGTAATTTATTTTTTTATTTATTTAATTATTAAATGTAAGAAAATTTATAAATTTATATATTTATATATTTAAATGATTTTATAGATATAAAAAAATAAATTGAATTTTAGTAATATCTGGTTGAGTACGGTCGGGTTCGAGTTTGAATGCAGGTCTGTCTGGTCAGGTTAGCATATAATCTTGCCAGATGTCGGTCAGGTCTAGGTAATCCCAGGTCAAGTTTCAATTAGGTTTGGAGACTGATCCTCACTAGTCGAACCAAGTTCAAGTCAGGTCAGAATCAGGTTGACCTAGCGGTCAGATCTATTTCTGACACCATTATGTGTAAGTACAAGGTATCGAACACGTGACCTTTGAAATGAAAAGTAATAGCTTAACCAACAATGCACCATTACTTTGTTGTCTAAAGTTTGTAAGAAAATATGATGAAGTCTAATAATAATTATAAATAACTAAAAAGACTTAAACAAATATATACGTCTCTAACACTCTTATTACGTAACTTACAATAGAATATTGATGTCATATTCTCTTACCAAAATTCATTTTAAGGTATTTGTTTTCAATCTTTCAATTATTTTTTTACTTACCATGTTGTGACATAAATTTTTCAATTTCTTAATGGATAACCAATACGAAAAGTAGCAAAATAAATAATGAAATTTAAAAATAATAACATATTTATTTATTGTAATTGACCCGAGGCATTACCCGGGCAAAAAAAAAGTTAATTCATTATAATGTGTGATGGGAGTTAATAGGTGTTTATAGGAAAAATTGACAATAGAGGTCTGAACTTTGGGCGACAATTTTTAAAAGGTTTGAACTATTGATTAACCTGTGTAGGTCCCAACTTTAGGGGGTCATAACTTTTAGCGGGCCTCGGTGACTTAAAACTGACGATTTTTTTTAAAATCTCACCTAGTTCCTACTTCCCTCCCTCAATTAACCCTTCTGGTGTACCCAAGTTTTACAAGTTATGACCTATTAAGCCAGTTTCAAGTCACTAAGGCCCGCTAAAAGTTAATACCCCCTAAAGTTGGGACCTACACAGGTTAATCAATAGTTGACACGGTCGTTGCACGTGCCAAATTAAATACCTAACTTAGCCTAATATAGGGTAAGAAAGGGTCGAATCCACAAGGAAGCAAAGATTAATCAAGGGTTGAATGTGATTTAGCGAGCTAAGACTATTTTTGGAGATTTTTGAAATTAGTGAACAACTAAGAAATTAGGAACTAAGAAGCTAACAAATAGATTAAATAATCCGAATTAAACTATATTAAAAAGGACACTAGGGATAGGGGGATTCACGAGCTAACAGATTATCAACAAAATAGTCAAGCCAAGGGGATTCAATAGGGTCGATTGGGGACTCGATCACTCAAATGCTTCCCAATTACTCTCTCGAGCTAATTAGGAGGACTTAATCAACCGATTTTACCTATTCTTATGGTAAAATCGGTTAATCAAGTATTTCCACAACTCATAGTGATCCAAACGAGGTCCTAGGGAGTCAAACACCTATTCTCATGGTGAAGCCAACTAATATCTAGCTAAAGGTCTATCTAAGATTTCATCTCTCAATCCTTCACCTTAGATTTCCACAACAAGTTCAAATGGTGATCAATCAAATAAACAAGGCAATCAAATTAGTTAGACAACACAATCTCATCCAAAGTACACCCCCAAGCTTGACTTTTAAGGCCAATTCATGGTTAGCAAGGTCATCCCCTTCCCCTAGCTACTAATCTACTCACTAGCCATGGAAAGGGATAAATAAAAAGCTTGAATCAACAATGGTGAAGCAATAATGGTGAAAATCATATCTAATAAGCTAATCATCAACTAATTACTACTAATCAATACCAAAGCAAGATAAAACAAACATAAAAGCAAATAAGAGAAAAGATAGAATAAATACTCAAAGATGGATGATATTCAAATGCAAAACTCCATTGAAATAGCTTCAATAACCCACATTCAAAAGTTTAGATATAGTTTCTCTCTCTAGGTTCTACTTCTCCTCTCTAGAAACTCTCTCTAATTAGAACTAATTAATTTTCAGGAAATTAAAACTTAGTCTTAGAATTATTACAAAATTGGTTTTATACCCCGTAGAAACAAGGGCAAAGTTGTAAAAGACGAAACAAAAAGAACGGAGTTTCTGGGCGTTGGAGCCCCCGCTCCTGCCAATATGGAGCGCCCGCTCCAGCCTCGCTCCAGGGTCGCTCCAATGTTTCTGCCCACTAGTGTAAAGCTTCGACGATGGAGCGACCGCTCCTTTTCCCCAGGAGCGCCCGCTCCCCTACTTAGCTTGGAGCCTCTTCCTTGCTTATCTTTGCTTCAAAACACTCCCAAGTACATATTAGATGGGGGAGGGGGTAGAATGCACATGCAAATGAAATGACCTATATGCAACCTAATAGTATGCAAATGAACTAAAACTAAATGCTAAACATGAGAATATGAGAAATGATGGAAAAAGGAAAGAAAAAGGAAACTAAATGGCCTAAAATGAATATAAATGACCTAAACTAAATGCAAATAAGTGAACCTAAAGTCCACTTATCAAATTCCCCCAAGCTTGCCAATTGCTTGTCCTCAAGCAATCAACAATCTCAAGGGAAGCAATGCATGAATGAAAACTATAAAGGGCATCACAAAATTAAGGTCCTCGTCTTATAAGAGGTGTCAAGGCAAAGGGAAATCTTGACCAATTTTCGAAGCTTATTGTAACACCCCCAAAATCCACGCGCGCCTACCACTGCTGCGTCGCGTTGACTTTGGGCGCGTTACCGCCGCGATGGAACGCAAGGCATAATAAGGGTTAACGATAACTTAAAACATTAACTTGAAAACTAGAATGCAGCGGAATTAAAATATAAATACAACTCGGGAATCATCAATGACCCTTTTCATTCAAAGCACAAACCATATAAAAGTCTTAGAAAAACCAATAATACTTATTTCAAAATGCTTTAAATGTAAATACCCAAGCCTAGTCCCCGTATGCTCGAGATTATGCAGCAGCACCGGCACACCTAGTCTGCTCCCCATTGTAGCATCAATGGTTCATCGCAGTTCATCAAACACATAATAAACACAATCAGCTATGCTGAGTACGTAATGAACCATTGAATACATGTAAACATAAATGATGCACACATGAACAATCTTAAGCATGATGATACACTATGTTACATCCTTTAACCTTTAATCTTTAATCTTTAATTGGCATCGAACGGGCACCGTCATCTTACTAGAATCATACGGGCTACTGAATCCTTAACAGACACTAGGTCTGTTAGATGAAATGCAAATACGGTTTTGTTCCGTCTCACACCCATCACCTTAGTATGCATACCCCCAAGATCGAACGAACCTTCCGCCTACTTGAGTGTCAAAAATATAAGGACACTGCTGTCGTCACAGTAGGCCTGCGTAGGAGCGTAGGACAAGTCCCACACTCCCCCATTGTTCATCACTTGTAGGGAGTCCAACTACAAGATATTGCCATAATTCATTTTAATATTAACCATTCATTTCATAACCACATATAGTCATTTACCTTTTCTCTTAGTTACAATGCTCAAATCGTATCTCTTGTAACACTCTTGTTACACTATGGATACATAGAATCAATTACCTGTTCTCTTCATTAAAATGCTCAAATCGATCTCTTGTAACACTCTTGTTACACTATGGATACATAGAATCATTTACCTGTCCTCTTAGTTCAATGCTCGAATCATATCTCTTGTAACAACCTTGTTACACTATGGATAGATTAAAAATGCTCTTGTTTATACTACGATAGAATTACGCATTCCAATGCAACATATCAATTTCAATTACAAATGTCTAACCAGACAATCTCAATCAATCAAAACGTTCCCTATCATGCTTCTAGGTTCCAATAACATAGATTGCAACCTAATCATGATACTAATACTTGGGATTAAACTGGTACGCGTACGTACCTTGTAACGGAGAATTTTCGCTGTCTTAATCGAACGTTCCGCTTATGAAATTGGGACCTAAACCGTTAAATGAAACTTTAGTACTACGTCGTTGATAACATTAACAACTACTACGTAACTAAGACTATACGGTTTAATAATTCGAAGTAAACGATAACTAAACTCCTTGTTTAAGAATTTTCGTTACTTTTCTTATTATAAAGAGTTTAACGTCTTTTATGAGTCAAATCTAGTGAACATATTAATATTAGTTAGTGTCATTAGTCCACTATCTTTACCAAACCAGTTAAATAAGTCCAACCATGTTTTATGTCCAAATCTTATGTCCAAAACTCTTGGGTCCGATCCAGTATTATGTCCGAAAGTCAGATCCGCAATTATACTCAGACCAGTAAAATAAACTCATTAACTTGAATTAATAATTAACTAATTATAATTTAACATAATTATGAAAACGTAAATTATAATCAAACTTAATATAATATTCAATATATAAAATGTTTTATACCGTTAAGCTCGCCGGCAACTAACTCCGGCGACCAACCTCCGGCACACGGCCAAACCCTGCCGAAGGCTCGCACGTCGCACAGCAGCACGCACAGCACTCGCTCGCGCACCCTTTCGCGACCCTTCGCTCGTCGCACAACACGAGCCTCGCACCAGCTTCGCTCGCACTACACCTTCGCTCGCTTGGTCGAGTTCGTCACGCAGCACTCGAACACCCTCGCACAGATCGCACCACCCTCGTCGCACCAAACCTCTCGCAACAGCAACCCTCTCGTCGCACACAACCCCACTTCGCACAGCTCGCTCGTTCGCACCCTCGACTGCACTCACTCGCACAACACTCGCACTACACCCTCGCGCACTGACTCGAGACCCACGCCCCAACTCTCGCTCGCACACGCTGCAGCGCTACTCGTCGCACAACGCGACGAGGATCCGAGAAGGCGCGGCGAGGGAGACGAGGACAGGGAAGGACAGATAGAGAGGAGAGGATAGCAACGAGAGAGAAGAGGAGAGCAGCGAGAGAGAAGAGGAAAGCAGCGAGAGAGGAGAGAGAAAAAAGGGAGATGACGGCTGAGGGAGGAAGGTGAGGATTTTAGGGTTTCTAAAATTTTTCTCCTCTTCTTTTCCTTTTTATAACCTTCTAAAAGTGGTAACTCTAGATCGGGTAAACTCGGCTTAACTTTTATAAATCCGAAATTAACACAACCGACTCGTATTAATATTATTATATTCTTATTATTCTGTAAATAATATTAAAATACCTTTTTATTATTTTCTTGGCATTTCTTAATTATTACGAATTAATTCCAAAAATACGGAGTATTACACTTATAGCCGTCCTTCCTTATCCACAAGTTAGGGGTCAAAGGGGTGGTCTAAGCTAGTGTGCAAAGAAAATGATTGTCTTAGATAACCCTCAACTATCACACAAGCCTTCATTGATTTTAAGTGAAACCTTTCCCTACAAAATGGAAAAACTCGCTCAACCTTGTACCAATCGCGCCCCACAAGCTCACAAGATCCCCCAAGCTAGCCTATTTATTTACTTGATATATCTTTTTATATATTTTTTTTTTGTTGCAAGGGCCCTAGACTACCTCCTCATGCGGTCTACCTCTCACTCGATAGTCATGTTTCTGAGGCACGCTACCGAGCACTCGATACGAGACGCGATAAGAGGGTAAGGTAGCTCATACCCAAGGCATTGGAGCATCTCTAGGGGCCAAAGCATGATATAGGCTACTAGCCTTGTGGGCTCTTATGCACCACTTATTGATCCAATTGGCCAAAGGGCTCTTTTTTTTTCTTTTTTCTCTTTTTAAGGCTACTACCCTTCCCTTTGATTGAGCTAGAAAGGTTCTCAAGGTAGCCAAAAGGCGTATCCAAGGTCAAAGGAGAGAGTAAAGACTTTTTATAGGGAAAAAGTGGCATTAATTCACGCTAAGGCGAGTCTCGGACAATTAAGAGGTCTATTAGTACCAAGACCTAGGCATCCAAGCTTAAAGCACCCCTAATACTCCTAACGAGCACATAAGACACTCAAGCTAAATCACCTCTACTCAAAAGCCAAGTTCCCAACCTCTTACCTCTAAATTCATATCATAGAGTTATTCCTTAATTAGGTGATGCAAAAATCTTTTTGATGTTTTCTTTTCTTTTCTGTTTTTTTTTTCTTTTTTTTATGCAAATTATAAGCTACATGCAAAGCTATCATGCCATGCAACTATACTACATGCAAGTCTAAGACCTAAAGAAAATGAGGAGAAAAAAAAAGAAAAAAACGTAAAACAAAAAGATATATACAAAGCAACAAAAAGAGTAGAAAAAAAGAAAAAGTTATATACATGTAATATACAAGAAAAACAGTCAACCATGGTCGTTCTCATCAATATTCCTCAAGGCAATAAACATTGAAGCACACTTTCCTATCATGCCTCGTAAACCCGACCTAGCAATGCATCCTCTCTAAGACGCGCACCCAAAAAGACACCCCAAACCCTTAAAAAGAAGCCACATCCCGCGAGCATAATCAAATATAAACAACCCCAAACAATCAAGGCACCGTCCTCGGTGCAATCATTCAAAAGAAGTAAAGGGGGAGCGGGGCAAAAGGAACTAGTCCTCGTCCATGTGAGATGGACCGGCTTCCAGAGGGGGGCCATGAGGCTCCCAACCGCCCATGTAGCCCGGCGGCCAAGCGCCGTAGGGGTGGGGATAGGCGGGATCACCCATGGGGTTGGAACCCCCGGGTGCTCGCCAATCATAGGGTGGGTCGCATTGGGCCAATACGGGTACGTGGGTTGGCGTTTATTCCATCCCGGTATTGGCCCATGTTGAGGAGGCCAATTCGGAAAGTTGACATAAGGGTCAACATTCCCACTCTGCACATGGTGATGGTACATAGCATCAGTTTGTACCATCATACCACTCAAGTCTTCTCTCATGCCTTGGATCATATTCAACATACGATCCTGGTTGAGAGCAAGACTATGGTAGGCCCCCTCATAGTCAAAAGAGCAGGATGACACTAAGGCACACCGGCTGGAACTCGGCTCCTCTTGATGGGGAGGAGGAGCTAAGTTGTCGCGTGCGGGCTGGGCGTCCGCAACGGGGGGCTCAAAAGGGATGAGAAGAATCTCACCATCCTCCCCCTCGCGATCAAAGGTGGTCACCGCTGGGTTTGGGATGTAACAGTGATGACGACCCCTTACCTTCCAAACAAACCGCTCGGGATCGGGGGTAAAATCGATCCACCCGGCGGCTCTAATATAGTGCAAATCAAGGAAGGGGTTGTCATCAACTGGAGTCAACAAAGAGAGTTGCTCCCCAAACCCAAGAGTGGAGGCAATGATAAGTATTCCCGCCTGTCACGCGGGTGACCCGGGTTCGATCCCCGGCAACGGCGCCAAATTCGACACGGTCGTTGCACGTGCCAAATTAAATACCTAACTTAGCCTAATATAGGGTAAGAAAGGGTGGAATCCACAAGGAAGCAAAGATTAATCAAGGGTTGAATGTGATTTAGCGAGCTAAGACTATTTTTGGGGATTTTTGAAATTAGTGAACAACTAAGAAATTAGGAACTAAGAAGCTAACAAATAGATTAAATAATCCGAATTAAACTATATTAAAAAGGACACTAGGGATGGGGGATTCACGAGCTAACAGATTATCAACCAATAGTCAGCAAGGGGATTCAATAGGGTCGATTGGGGACTCGATCATCAAATGCTTCCCAATTACTCTCTCGAGCTAATTAGGAGGACTTAATCAACCGATTTTACCTATTCTTATGGTAAAATCGGTTAATCAAGTATTTCCACAACTCATAGTGATCCAAACGAGGTCCTAGGGAGTCAAACACCTATTCTCATGGTGAAGCCAACTAATATCTAGCTAAAGGTCTATCTAAGATTTCATTTCTCAATCCTTCACCTTAGATTTCCACAACAAGTTCAAATGGTGATCAATCAAATAAACAAGGCAATCAAATTAGTTAGACAACACAATCTCACCAAAGTACACCCCCAAGCTTGACTTTTAAGGCCAACTCATGGTTAGCAAGGTCATCCCCTTCCCCTAGCTACTAATCTACTCACTAGCCATGAAAGGGATAAATAAAAAGCTTGAAGCAACAATGGTGAAACAATAATGGTGAAAATCATATCTAATAAGCTAATCATCAACTAATTACTACTAATCAATACCAAAGCAAGATAAAACAAACATAAAAGCAATAAGAGAAAAGATAGAAGAAATACTCAAAGATGGATGATATTCAAATGCAAAACTCCATTGAAATAGCTTAAATAACCCACATTCAAAAGTTTAGATATAGTTTCTCTCTCTAGGTTCTACTTCTCTCTCTAGAAACTCTCTCTATTAGAACTAATTAATTTTTCAGAAATTAAAACTCTTAGAATTATTACAAAATTGGTTTTATACCCCGTAGAAATAAGGGCAAAGTTGTAAAAACGAAACAAAAAGAACGGATCTGGGCTTGGAGCCCCGCTCCTGCCAATATGGAGCGCCGGCTCCAGCCTCGCTCCAGGGTCGCTCCAATGTTTCTGCCCACTAGTGTAAAGCTTCGACGATGGAGCGACCGCTCCTCTTCCTCAGGAGCGCCCGCTCCCCTGCTTGGAGCCTCTTCCTTGCTATTTGCTTCAAAACACTCCAAAACAATTATGGGGGAGGGGGTAGAATGCACATGCAAATGAAATGACCTATATGCAACCTAATAGTATGCAAATGAACTAAAACTAAATGCTAAACATGAGAATATAGAAAATGATGGAAAAGGGAAAGAAAAAGGAAACTAAATGGCCTAAAATGAATATAAATGACCTAAACTAAATGCAAATAAGTGAACCTAAAGTCCACTTATCAATAGTTCAAACCTTTTAAAAATTATCACCCAAAGTTGAGACCTCTATCGTCAATTTTTCCGTGTTTTTAAAGTTGAAAGAACAAAAATAGTTAAACATCTCCCTAAAATTTTTTAAAACCGTTCCTAATCCACTTTTAACTTACTATTTTATCCCTTTTTTTTTCCACCACCCGCCATCACTACCCCCACCAACAACCACCAACCACCTCTCAAAATTTTCTTTATTATGGGGACATGGATGAACGTCTGGCCTGGACGTTCGGGCCATGGGTGAAACCTCTAGGCCGGACGTTCACCCCATGTCTCCATGATAATAATAATAATAATAATAATAATAATAATAATAATATAATAATAATAATAATAATAATAAAAAATAATAATAATAATAATAATAATAATAATAATAATAATAATAATAATAATAATAATAATAATAATAATAATAATTCAAGAGGTGGCTTTTTCGGTCTTCACGACCTGTGGGGGATGAGGGGAGGGGAGGGTTGGGATGGAGGGAGGGTCTGGGGTGGAGGGAGAGTGGGGGCTGTTGGTGGGTGGTGGAAGAGGTTGTTATGGGGAGGGAGGTTGGGGGATGATTGTGGGAGTGGAGGAGGGTGGGACGCTGGTGGAGGAGGTGGCTGTGGGGGGATGTTGGTGGGTGGTGGAGGAGTTGGTTGTGGGGATGGAGGTGGTGGCAATTGAGGGGTGGTGGTTTGGGGACAAAAAAGGTAAGGATAAAGTTGAATTTTTTTGATGAAATCGAGGCGATTTTAAGAAGTTTTGGGGGTAATTTTAACATCAAAAAAAATGGGGAATTTTTTTATTGATAGAGACAAAGACTAGGTCAACTCAAAGGGGTGTTAAAAAACTAATGCGATACACGAATTATTATATATAGTCGCACGCGTGTCATCTCCCATTTTTCAAAAGGTCATATTTCACTTGTTTTTCATATTGAATTTTTGACCAAACATTGGAAAGCTATCGACCCAAAACTTATCTCCAACTTAAATTTTTCCCGAAATGTAGGGTGTGCTGTGATATATGTCCATTCAAGTTGACCAAATTGTTCATAATAGTAAATTGATTGGTATGTCCTTTTGTTATAAAAGCAACCCCATTTGTTTATAAGAGTAACCTCTTTATTTTTTTAGAGTAATCTCATCTGTCAGACGTAACTGCATCTAATCATACGAATAACTTCATTCATTCATAAGAGTAAGCTCGTTAATATCTCTTTTGTTTATGAAAGTGACTTCATTTATTTATAAGAGTAAACCCCTTCTATTGTTATGTATTTTCTTTTATTATAAAAGTAACCCCATTTTTTTTGTAAAGTTAACCCCTTTTATTGTTAAGAGTAACTACATCTGTAAGAGGGTAACCACATTTAATTATACAAGTAACTCATATAATTATACGACGACCCATTGAAACCTATGATTAACCCCAATAGTTCACAAAAGTAACCTCG
Source organism: Beta vulgaris subsp. vulgaris (assembly GCF_026745355.1). Lineage (NCBI taxonomy): Eukaryota > Viridiplantae > Streptophyta > Magnoliopsida > Caryophyllales > Amaranthaceae > Beta > Beta vulgaris. The sequence continues at coordinate 36,696,021 of NC_079202.1, read as the reverse complement.
ATCATTCGTTCATATGATTAAACTAATTAGTCTCCCCTTTTTTTATTATAAAAGTAAACTCGTTTGTTTATAAGAGTAACGCTATTTTATTGCTAATAGTAGCTTTATATTATTCGTCAGAGTAACCACTAGTCCTACAATCGAGTAGCTTCATACATTCATAAAAAATAATCCCTTTTATTCATTAAAATTTTAGCCCATCTTTTTATAACTTAGTAATGTACCCTTTTGTGTTTTTATGTTTTATGTGTTGCCTCCTAGGTCACCATCTTACACACCAAGTATAAAAGGGTTCATGTATGGGGGCAAAAATAAAGGTATTTTAGAAAGGTTTGTGCATAAGGGTCAACTTTAAATGTACATTTCTCACAGCACACCCAACATTTTGGAAAGATTTAAATTGTAGATAAAATTTTGGCTTGGTAGCTTTCCAGCACCTGGTCAAAAGCTCAATTTTGATAAAGATGAGTGTCGTATGACCTTTTGGAAATGAGTTGACACGTGCACTACCACACAGAAAAACGCGTTGAATGCAATAATGAACCATGTCAAATATAAAAGCGTTCAAATTAATTTGGGACAAATAAAAAGGAAAAATTTTCAGACTATTCTGAAACGTGGGAAGTATTTGTTTTTGGTACTCAGTGACACAAACTATGGATGTAGCAACCCGAATTTTCCCGACCAGCTTACAGAAGATTAAGCACAACAGAATAGACCTAGGTCGAGCTAATCTGAACCATTACCATCACACTCACCGAACTACATCGGATAGTGTGAAATCAATTCCCAATCTATTCTATTCAAATTAACTATTACAACAATGCCCTGATTCTCAAATTTTGTCATAATAATTTCCTATAGAAAATTCGGCAGAGTATACTATGAAAATAGGACAACCCTAAAACGAAAATAATTTAAACCTGTTTACAATTTTAATTTATAAAATATTTCCAATTCCCAAAACTCAACAACCTCAACGCTTTCACGGAGCAACAACAAGAGAAAATCAGAAACACTAAAGACTCTAAAATACAGAAATAGGTTGTAAATAATTAATTATTAACTATTACAACGTCGAGCGTACTCACTTCGGAAAACAAATACAATACTACACAATCTCGTATTAGCTTCAACTTGCAAAATATTAATTTACGACTTCAACCTAAAACATTTAGGAAAACTGCCACCCACCAAGTGATAGGTCACAAAATTGACAAAACAATACATACACATCAACAAAATTGAGTACTAAACCCGTAAATAAGATTAACACATACTTTGGTGGCTTTTACTTGAAAACAACTCAACATTCAACTTAAATATCATAATCACATGTGTTATAATAATGCGTAGCGTTAGTCCTTTTTGGACACATAAAATACTATTACTCCTTTCATAATACACCGCCGGTCACATAATAGCGAACATAGCAAGATGACTACCAATCAATCACAACGGAAACATATTTCATATATATTTATTTAATTAGCCTTTCAAACATATCACGATTCATTATGAGTAATGTAAGTTAACCAATCCTGATATAGATGATAAAGTTCCTTTCCTTTAATCAATTTCTTATCAAATCCAATACATTATCAATCATTTTCCAATACTTTACAAACAATTCTTATCAGGAAAATAAATAACATGACAACATTTCATGACGCGATTCCTTATTGGGGATCCGATATCAAAATATAATTTCTTACCAGGAATCCAATATCATAATTTATCATAATACGATTCCTTATCATGAATCCAATATCAACATATGATTCATTATTGGGAATCCAATATCATAATTACCGTAATAAGATTCCTTATCGAGAATCCAATATCAAAACAACTTTCATAATACGAGATACTTTCTTTTAATCAGGGAGAAATAAGCATTGACGGCTGGAAAAAACGTTGGCGTTAGCACCGTGGTCGAGAAGAAATACGACACATAACTAACTTATAAATATACTTAGCATTTAATATATTATTTTTGAAAACAAGCCTGTTACAATGGATAAACACTAAATAATAGCATTACTATATGACTTCCACAACATTAGCAGTGTATTTGCTCAAATTATAAAGTGAATCTCGTATTAAAGATAATTTTTTCATTTTTTTAACTCGTTAAATTTTTATATACTTGAAGTTGAGTCCCCAAATTTCTTCTAAGATAAATGATTATCAGATAATTTGGATATCCGTATTCAATCAGGTAACCCGACACGATAAATTTTATTTGTTGTACTACCCAATTATTCAATTCAGTCTTAGATTTATTTTTCTAATTTTCAAATATTTTCAACCCTACATACATGTACCCAACATATTTGATACATACGTTTTTTTTAAAAAAAAAAAATCGAGAAAATTTGCATTAATTTGTATGGAAAGTATAACCTAATCCTATACAACCAACCATAAAACAAACAACAAACATAAACTAAAGTGAGCTTCATTGGCTCTTACATACGCTACGAAGAAAAAATAAACTATTACTTGTCGAGTCCAAATGAAACTTGTCTTAAAGCAATAGTGGGTAGGATTGGATTATACTATGTAAAGATGAATACTTGATATGAGAGAGAACTTGTTGATATACGAAAAACCCAAACGATATTCAGAGGTAGATTGCCACATTTCATCTAGACCTCAATATCCACTAAACGATAAATCACAAAATCCTTGAATAGCACCATCCTCTTGGGATTCTACTGATTTAACTAACAAGGAAGTTACGTGCTTTGGTGACTTCTAACCCAAGACGAGGATATTCAAAGTTCAAACTCATTGGACTGAAACTCAAAATGTATAAAGGTCGAAACTTGTCCAAAGCTAATTGAAGGAACCTTACACAAGATGCATTGATACATGCATTCTCTAAAGATTAAAGATTATCCATTTTAATCATGTATTCCCCACTAGTATAATGTTTTTTCTTTTCCGGCGAGAGCTAGTATAATAGATAATATGAACAGACATTTTTCTAAATTTCAAGATCTATTTTAATATGTAATTCCAAAACAATATACTTTTATTGTTTTTGTTAATGTGTAATTAAAGATATTAATGATCAAATATATATTTTAGTGACCATAAATGAAGCGATGGTTTGGCAAACCCCACCAACAAGTAACAAAATCCCCTGCTAGATGCACCAAGATGATTAGGCCGCAGATCTGTATCTTCACTATGATGGTATATCGGAATCCTCCATAGGACATTAGGCCACATATATTTTTGCTCACATTTGGAATCTTGAAGGGCTTATCCATCCACTCACCAATTTCAGGTACCGAACCAAAAAGAGATTCAACTGCACATAAATACCACACCAAAATTTACAGACGCGAATTAACTAAACCAAGATGATTCAGCTAACAGCAGCCAACCACAATTGACATTTGTTGATCTATATTCTTTTAGGAGTTACTAATACTAAACCAGGGATGCTTGTATTGCTAGAACATATACCTAAAGGAACTTGCACATCTCCACTCGCCGAATTGCTTTTCCATAGACAACATTCTTTCCACATCAAAAATGGGTGCGCAATGCAATTGATGCAACTCAATATGTTCTCACTCACAAACAAGATTTCTTTGATGAGGCTACTCTCGACCATTTAATACAACATTAAGTTACTAGCCTCTACCACTGCATTGAGCGAACTCTCCTCAGAACATGAGGTGGTTTTTTCTTCACAACTGGAACCACTTTTTCCATGAGCTGCAAAAGAGTAATGTCAGATTTATGAGAACAGAAAGTTTAGGCTTACACAAGTGATAGAAGTAAAGTAAGAATTTCGTATACAAAAGCTTAAACATTCAAGATTAATCTAGAAGGTCTAAGAAGCTCTACCTCGTAAAGAGCATAACAAAGTTTCTATTGTATGCTTATGAGCTAAAAGATGTGAGTTCTTGAGTTCAAAAAAATGGTATTTTTTCCCTAAAGTAATGTAGGTTTCAAAGACTAAAGATGTAGAATCATATAATATGTGACTAGAAAATCTAAGTATAATATCAAGTTGTTTGTCTAAGGATGATATTATGAGACTATTACCAATAACTAATCAGTAATAGAACGGACGATCTACTACTGATTCTTACAGAACTGACGATCTACTACTGATTAATGCTTGTGATAAATAGATCTATTGTTGCAATAGCCATAAGGGGAAGTAAACTGAACAGCTTCATCATCATAAAAATTACTTGATAGTCGATCCTCAATTCCCATGGCAAAATTAAATGTTTTCATGAAGAGCACCCTATCAAAAAAACTATTATGTAATGAACTCTTACACAAGTTACCACATCCTAACTACCAAAGTTTGACTCTCAAGTATGTATAGCTAACAGCAAAGATTAAAAACAGGATCCTGGGACAGCTGATCCATCTCTGGAGTGGTTGAGACCCGCAACCTTACCACTAAGGCACTAACTAGCCATAACCAACAGAGAGGTTGTTTTCGAACAGCCTAGTAGCTCTTATCATCCAAAATTTCTCTTCGTAAATTCATTATACTTTGCAAGGTGCGACGATCTGAGATTCAAATTACACGCCACATGGCATTGGTGAATCATATAAACTAATCTATGAAAACGGCATATGTTTTAGAACTCACATGAACAGTCCAATAACATGATAGTATTCTAAACATCATACATAACAATATGACCTAATCGATTAAATAATTACTTTATTTGTATATAAAAGAATATAGTAGAACAATTACCTGCTTAAACCTTTCCTTTGTTCGCGCTGCCTGCATGAGAATATAAGAAAACCCATTATTAGTTGCCAAAGATGCAATTTCATCCATCCTAAAAGTCATTGCTACTCTATTAGTATCTTAGTCCATCTTAAAAGAATGTTACTTTTCTTGCAATGGTAAGAGTCTAAAGGCAATGTAGTGAACTACGTAATATTTACGAAATTTTCTGAACAGCTAACAAATAAGCTTTTCTTTAAATATACAAAAACAAACAAAAAAGAACAGCCACCTAGTGCGAATTTCTTGTTTGGTTAGCATTACCAACTACTGAAAAATGTTAAGTGTTTTGCCAAGAATCCTCTTTCTACCTTTCCCTCCCTTTCATGAACATTGTTAACTCCCACACCAAAATTCTCCTTCTTCAAACATCAAAGAGATGATTTGAATGCAAAAGGGCTTTTGTTTTCCAAAATGTTAAGATCTTAGCAGGCCTTTAATTTTTTATACCTACTAAATGTACTGATTAGTTCAATTTTCAAATTATTTCTCAACTTAAGGGTTATGTGTTCAATTTTTAGAAAAGAGATAATCTAAAAGTTTGTAATAACCTTGAATGTAATTGAATACTTCGTTACATTATTGATCTTAAGGCATGTCATAAGCACATTAAATCGAGCAACATTGGAAAGGTCATTGCCCATCAGATGTCACATGATAGTACTTATGGATTCTCTTTCTCTTGATTAATAAAGTGCACTAGCTTTTTGTCCTAAGAAAACACATTGATGTTATTGACTATCGCTTTCCTTAAAACTATATGCATGCAAAACCCCCACACACCACCAACAAAAAGAAGTTGTAAAGAGTTAGAGAGCAAATCATAAAGAGGAAGGTTGTTAGGAAAAATAGCCATTTGCTAGATCGATTTAGAGAGGATAAGAAAAGATGAATGTCCATTCTAGTAATGAATACTCCCTCCATTCTACATTATCGTGTACGCTTATATTTGACACGGAATCATGTAGTAAAGATTCAAAGGGGATCGAAAAGACACAAATTAAGTGAAAGCATGGCTCATAAAAAGATAAGAGAAAGTTTGCTTGAAAAATAAATGCCACGTTATCTTAAAATAAAATTAAAAAAACAATTTACCCACTCAACCTATGGGCCCTTCAAGTGAATATCCATCTCACTCTCACTCTCTCCATATCCTATGTGATGTCGGACCCCCACTAACTTTCTCTCTTTCAATTAACTGTTTTTCTTACTTTCTCACTACCTACCAGTGCCTACAACCACTGCCATTTATGCTAGCTATGTGTGTCCAAACCTAAGAGGATGTTTATTGACAAAGGGTTAGGAAGTGGAAGTATGTTATGTCACTTAAATTTTGGGTAAAATTTAAAAGAGAAAGGTTATTGGGTTTCAAACAGAAGTGTAACACCAGCATAGCTTTATAACAGGAGTAATGCAACTCTCCACTAATCCCCAGCCTCCAGCGTACATCATCACAAAAGAATGTTCAGGGAGTGAAGTAAGATTTCCTCTTTCTTTTCCGCTTCAAAACAAGGAATTATAAACCATCACAAGGTAAGTATAATATAATTCCTCCATTCCTCATAGGCTCTGCCCACTTTCGCATTCATCAGTTCCTTAAGAGTTCTCGTATTCTATTTTATTCCATTTTTGGTAGAAAAATCCCTCTTCTACCCTCCCTTAACCTACCACATGGGTCCACTTGGTCTAACAAAACATATCCATGTCTCTAAGCAACTTTCTCTCTTGCCAAAAGTCAAAAGTGGATGCACTTCTCATGAAGTCTCACATCTCTCTTGAGTTCTGGTGCCACTATAAGTGGAAATAACTTTCGAGGAATGGGAAAAGTAACTTAAAATTGTGTAACAGAGACATCCCAGGACCAAGGCCAAATTAGGCTAGATCCTGTTGACATTTATCACCGCAAATTTGAATTGCTGCAGGACTAAGCAAATAAAATCATATGCCTAAGCAATGAATATTTTAGTTTTTCAATACATCAATGTCTAGCTTACTGTAGCTTGGCAAAGAAATAGTCAAGCCCATCAAAATTTTCTGAAGAGAAAGGGGAAAAGAAAGCAGAGGTCGTTAATAAGGGATTGCCTTTCTCTTTGATTCCTCAATCCTAAGTTCGAAGGAGAGAAACAAGTAACAACAAGGAACAATATACTAAATAAATCTGAAGTTAATATGGAAACTGCATAAAGAAGCACATAAAAAAACTGTACATTACTATGTAATAGGTCTACAGGATTGATATTCGCCGCCAAAAAAAAGGAAAACAGGCACTGCTTTCCACCAAATTTAAGTTGTTTAAATTTCTTTAGGCCCAAAAGGCTTAGACTATTCCAAAAGCTAATACTTCCTCCGTTTTTTCGGCAGAATATTTTGAAAACCCATGTGAAGAGGAGAGAGATAACAAGTGGAGTCCATGTGATAGAAGACAAATAGAGAAACCAATTGCCAAGTTAGATAATGATGCAAGTATTATGCAACTTTTGTAACAGGGAAATAATACAACTATAAAAAAAGTATAACTCAAATAGCAAATAGTCCGATACATTTCTGATTAGATGGAGTTGAAAAGGCCCATTACTCAAACTGTTATGGATTTAGTTCACTACACTCAAAGTCAAAGCCAACAAAATTGTCGTATTAGATAGAAAGGCTAAGATCAAACATTCCACAATGAGAAAGATTCAATGCTCCTTCTAGTATAGCTTTCAACAAAGAAACATATAGAAGAGTAGTGTGCTTAAATAATGAATAGAGCAGTAGTGCACTATGCAAGATCAATTTAGGCCTTTAGGGATTCGAAAGTCTAATGCCCACAAACGCAGTACGAAATTGACAAGGATAGAAGGAGACTTTCCATGATTGACTAAAAAATTCAATACATAGGTTTTTTTTTTCCTTTTCCCTCTTTTAAGGAAGATCGAATTCCGTCTTCACATTTGATTTTCTCTTTACCTATATAGAACATTCTCAACTTATTCTTTTATAGCCCCATATTTTGGTCTTATACACCTCATTCAGTTTTTGCTTTCTTATGTTTTCTCTCTTCTTGCTCCTCCCATAATCACCTCATTTTTCTTTGTTGGAACTCTTATCCTTTACTTTTATTATTTCATTTGTCAAGGAAACGATTTCTCATGACGATTCATATTAGCTGACCCCAAATTATATTGGAACTAAGGCTTTATTGCAGTTGTATCCAATTATATAAGTTAACATATGCATAATTTGAGTTTCCACAATATATCAATTCTAACAGCAACACACTGTAAAAGGTGCATCAGGAACACCAAATACTTTCTCAATTTACTAAAAGTCTAGAGCCAATACATACTATTCAAACTAAAACTTCTCAAAAGTAAAACAGAAGTTGCAAAAGGAACAAAATTTTCCATCCTCTTAACAATCATCAACTTTACATAAAATAATTCAAGAAAAAGGGGCAATCAGTCCATATACTCGTCATGTCTCTCACCATTATTTGCAATTTCAGCAACTCATCATTAGAATCACTGACATGTTAGTTTATCAGCATTCTCTCTGAAAATGCTAGGCAACATTTTCTCTATAGGTCAAACACTTTATATCATAGTAAAGATCATCTATGATAAAAAAAATCACTGCCATACTTCCTCAAATATTTCCTCCGTTCCATAATAAGTGAAACACTTACTATTTTAGAACGTTCTGAAAATAAGTGAAACATACCTTGAATGGAAAAAAGAAAGTGAATGACAATGAGTACCCATCACAAACTTGTGTGGTTTGCTTTTCTCTCTCCTCCATTTGATAATAAAAAGGGTATTTTATGACTTTTTACCTTTTGAAAGTGATGTTTATTAAATCTTGTGCCCAATCCCTATGTTTCACTTATTATGGAACGGACGAAATATATATTAAGATGCCATTCTTCTTATAACTCATCATGAACATTACCAAATTCATATGTGGCCTATTGTCATGAGATGGACATAATATTCGAGGACACCTAATGACGGAAAATTTTAAAACTATCAAAGGGTTGAGTACTCAGTAGGAATTCTAAGTACTCTTTGATGAACCAAAGCATTTTTATATGATGCACAACCAGCTTCCCAGTACAAAGTGATATACCAATAGTGACCAGCCAACTCATGACAATGAGAGTACTTAATATGTCTTTCCTTCTCAAAAAAAGGGAGTAGACCATCAAGCTACTGAGTATAATCTTTTTCAGGCATCTGGCAATGCATTCAAAGAGACATAAGGTTGTGTTCGGGAATGGTGATTTCATTTCAAGTGCTTGACTTCAAATCCAGAAATTAAAATCCTTGATTCAATTCCAAATATCTTGTTTGTAAATAGCTTAGAATTTTAGATCCACAATTTCAGATTCATCTTTTGCCAAACCTTTTGAAATTCATTTCCATAATTAAAATTTCACGAGAAATGAAAAAGAATTTACAACAAAAATATATATATATAAAAAAACTAGAATTTTAGTTTTTGATCCTCATATAGTCATATTTCCCATTGAGTTTGAAGCACAAAGCTGTGAATTTTCAATTAAATATACCAAACCACAACAAACACCAAATCATTTTCAATTAGTAAAATTCCTCTTGAGAAACTTCTTTCTAACCAAATTTTTGTCTGTAAATATTAATGGCCAAAGTAAAATAGAGAAGAAAGGATTACACAGAAAACATTCGAATTATTGTAAAAAATAATTTGAAAAAAAGTTCTTGAATTTGAGGTGGTTGTGTTGCAATGGCTGCTTCTGACATCAGAAGAAAATTGTTAGCAAAACCCAGTAGGTGGAGGAGAGAGAAAGAGTGGCTATGGAGGAGGAGAGAGTATAGCTATGCCTATGGTTATAGAGAGAGAGTGAGTTGGCTTTAGGGAGAGAGAAAGAGTTTGAAAGAGTAGCGGGGTAATTTGAAATGACTTTGAATATTATGTCATTTCAAATTTCTTATTTTATGGCCTTCCTCAATAGTTCTTGAATTTGGGCTAAATTATGGATTTCAAATTCTTGCTCATCAAACCAATGGAATTGATCAAATTCCATAATTTGAAATGAAATGGTTGTATCCGAACAAGCCATAAAAGAATTTATCTTTAGATAATCTAGACTCCTATAACTCTGAAACTCAAAGCAACACTATCTACCATGCACCATGAACAACAATCGACACTTTCATGATAACATCAAACAATAAAAGCATACAGTCTCACCACCCAAATCCTCGTCCCCTTCTTTTGCCAAGATGAAGGCATGTTGAAGATCTTACCTTTTCTCTCAATAGCTCTTCATTCTCCTTCTCCAACTTCATAGCCAATGTTTCCAATTCAACTTGATATGCCTACATCCCAAACGCCGAAAACAGCATAAAAAACAATTAGAACACTACAACTCTGAATAAAAGCCATAAAGGAAATAACAGAAGAATCCAATCGCACTCTTTCTCTCTAAATAACGAATAAATACTGTTGTTATCAATTCTATATCAACTTAGCACATTACTTAGCATTAGAGCAAGCATATTTGCCACCTGAGGTTTAAAGTCTACTATAATTATTTTCCACATTTCAAAGATAAAAATTGAATCAACTCTGAACTTCATCATGTTCCATCATCAAATGATCCTTTTCAACCGAAAGCAAAAGTTCATCAAAAAAACAATTCTACACTTTACAGAGAAAGGCAGTACCTGTTTGCGCTCCCTAGACCGAGCAGCAGACTCTCGATTCTTGATCATCCTTCTTTGCCTCTGCTGAGCTGCCTTATCCAAGGGCTCAAGTATTGGCCCACCTCTTCTCTTCCCTCTCACACCTCCCAACACCTCCATACTCCCTCCTCCTCCTGCTGCAATACCACCACCACTACCACTACCACCATCCCCATACACCATCACACCTCCCATCGCAGCCGGCATGGGAGGCGGCTGCGGATACGAACTCTGAGCCAAAGGATGATCAAATGCAAACAAACCTCCACTCATCTGCATACCCCCTGAAACCTCAAACTTAACATCCTCCTCTTCCTCCTCTTCTCCCTCCATCCCCGCACCCGCCTTCGCCAGAAAATCCTCCAAAGTCATCATCTCGTCCGGCGCCTCCACCTTACACTCTTTCCTCTCATTCTTCCCCGATACAATCTCTCTCCAAACCTCCTCCGCCGTCTTTCTGCTGCGATGAATTTCCGCATCCTCGCCATTTCCGATAGCGGAAATCGCACCTGCCGCATCAATTAGGGTAATCTCAGCATCAAGCAAGGTATTCGGCCCCGATTCCGCCGCATTTTCAGCGTAAACGACGTCGCGCAGAATTCCGTCGATGTTCATCCGCTGTTGAAGATCGGAATTTGTAGAGGTGAAATCGGAGATCATTTGAGAAGAAGAGGGAGGATGATTACGATGATGATGATGATGACGATGATGACGATGATGGTGATGATGATGAGAAGAGAGAGAATTGAGATCCGAATTTGTAGAATTGGAGGTCGACGGCATCACCTTGGATGACGCCATTTTAGGCTGCAAAAAGCTAGGGCTTTTTTTCAGGGATTAGGGAGAAAAAGTGACAGTTAGGGGTTTGAATTTTTAAGAGAGAGAAGTGCGGAAGGTTTGAAAATGGAGGGAGAAAACAAGGACGATGAGTGATGAGAGAGTTAGATGAGAGAGAGGGAGAGAGAGGAGAAGATAAAACCGGGAAACTTGGTGTCTGGAAACTGCGCATTAAATGGAAAAATAATTGCCGGTTGCTTCTTACATCATCTCTTCTTTTACTAATAAAAAAACATCATAAATCATCAAAAAGATGAGAGAGAAAGTTAGAGGGAGAAAGAGTTGGAAAAAAAAGGTTTACTAAATATTATCCCAAAATTATTTAAAGTTATTCCGGTTTTACTTTGAATTTACTATTTTACCTTTTTCTTTTTTCCACTACTCACCATCGCCACCACCTGCCTCCCCGCCACCACTTACCACCACCCATCCTATAAAAAAAAAATATTTAAATTGGGGTTAAAGGTCGAACGTCTGGCTAGGACGTTCAACCCATGGTCCGAACATCTGGCCTGGACGTTCGGGCCATGGGGCAAAGGTCTAGCCAGGAAGTTCGACCTATGGCCCGAATGTCCAGGCCCGACGTTCGGGCCATGGGTCGAACATCCTGGCGAGACATTCGACTCTCAACTAAACAAATTTCAAATTTTATTTAAGGGGGCGAACGTCTGGCCAGGAAGTTCGACCCATGGCTCGAACGTCTGGCCTGGACGTTTGGGCCATGGGTCAAACTTCTTAGCCAGATGTTCACCCCATGGCCCGAACGTCCAGGCCAGACGTTCGGGCCATGGGTCGAACGTCCTGGCGAGACGTTCAACCCTTAGCCCCAATTTTTTTTTTGAAATATGGGTGGTTGACGAGGTGGGCGGTGGAGGCTGGAGGTGGCGTTGGGCTGGTTGTGGCAGGAGGTGGTGGTTAAGGAAAGAAAAGAAAAAAAAAAAGGAAGGGTAAAGTTGAAAATGTTTGGTGGGACCGGAGCTATTTTAAGTAATTTCGGGGAGACGAATAAAAGTTCAGAAATAAAAAGTTGAGAAGCCCCTATTTAAATTTTCTGAACCCTAGAAATCCTACTCCATCAAAAATTCCCAATTTTATTGCTAAGTTCATCGCAATTCGATTATTTTCAGTGTTAATCCCTACTGTTTATTAGTAAAGTTGATGTTTCCAATTATTTGCCAACTAATTGCGATCAATTCTGGCCTTTTGGCTTCTAAAACCTTTCAAAATCTTTGTAATGATGGTTACCCTACTTCTCGTAGGGGTAGAGTTCTTCTCAATTGGCATGCTAAGATAGTTTATGGCAAGCAAATTAATTTGCAGAGCCATTTAATCCAATGGTAAGTAACATCTTTCTCCTATGCGATATAGTATTGGTGGTTGGCTCATGCAAACCCTAAGTCATATTTAAACCCTTCTTCATTTTTCTCTCTTTTGATTATCTGATTAAATTATGAGATTGTAATTGTGAAAGTTGTTTGTGTGTGGATGATTTCCGATCCTTTTTCCTTTAAAGGATGATATTCTCTCAAATCCCTCTGTAGATGGAATTTTTAGTCTGGATGCTAATACTTCTATTGGGTATTGGTCCCTAGCTCATCTTGCTGAGGTTGTTGGTAATAAATTTCTGCCTCAATTTGCTTGTGATATTGAGCCTTTTTTTTCTAGTACTAATTCTGAGTCTATTATACTTGATGATTTGTTTCAAGTGCAAAAAGGTATTGATGAGTTATCAAAGTCTTGTTTAGTTGGGAAAATGTTGGGGGCTCCCCTTGATATACGCACTATTATCTCTAAAACTAGGTCTGACTGCAAGTTTGTTAAAAGTGATATAGAGTATCTTGAAATGGGAAATCATTGGAATTTACTTCATTTTGCTAATCCAAGTGACTTGTATTTAGTGTGGTCTGAAAAACCTTGGCATGTCCAAGGTGATTTATTTGTCATTCAGTCTTGGAAACCCGACTTTGATCCATATCTTGAAGAAATTAAGTGGGTGGACCTTTGGGTTCGTATCCCTAGGTTCCCCCACCGAGTTGTTAAATTTTTAATATGTTGCTAGTCTCTTGGCTTCCAATAATGTTGGTACTCTTGTGAAGTTGGATGCTAGATCTCTCTTGAGGAATAAAAATTAGGTCTGCTAGGGAATGTGTGAGAGTGAATATAACTGAGCCATGTTAGAGTATGCAGAGGTGAAGAGGGCTAGTGGGATAACTTGTGATTCTATTGTGTGGTATGAGGATTTATCCTCAAGTTGCTCATTTTGGGGCAATGCTTATCATGCTATTGATAAGTGTCCTCTATTGAATGCGCCCCAGAGGGAGGTTAAAGTGTGTTTGCTGAAGAATCAAAAACAGAAATCTCTCACTGGAATTCTCTCCAAGGCTTCTATGCAATATTATGCTGGCACTTGGGCTGAGAATACTAATCTTGTGCCAGAAAAGCCTAAACCTTGGTGAGAAATTCAGGCTATGCTCATTCTTATGGTCAGGCTGGTAAATTTACTGTTGTTGTGCCTAGGAAGCCCTCAGGTATTATTTTTGAAGATGTTGTAAGTCTGTTGATGCTGGTTTATGTACTACTCCTACTAGTCATGATAAAGGCAAAGGTAAGGCCTTAATGCTATCTGATTCTCATGTTAGGGTGGATGATAGTGATTCTGACTCTAATGATGAGCCCATGGGGCCCCTTTCTATGCTTTGTCCTTCGATTATAACAAAGAGTTCCAATAGTCTATGTTGGAGCCCCTTCTCTCTAAGGGAAAGATTTAAGGTGAGGAGTTAGCTCCACCCATTGCTAGCAATATTGTGCATGATATTGTTTCTTCTATCTCTTTACAAGTTGTGTATTCTGAATATTATAATGATAATCAATTTGGTCCCCCTTGATGGGTTTGAGTAGAATGATCATTCATTATTTGAGTCAGATGTGGAGAATGCAACTTTGTTGCTTCATGTTGATCCATATGATGATGGTTATCAGTCCTAGCCAGAGAAGTCCTTTATCTCTACCACCTCTAAGAGCTCCATTTTTAATAATATTGAGGTAATTTGTGTTGATCCCCGTCTTCATCCAAGAGAAGGAAAAGATGTGGTGTTGAGGACTCAGCCTCCTCTGCTATGAAGAGAAACTGTGCCTAGTCCGGTTTGTTGTGCTTAATGTTTAAATGTCCATGGGGTTTTGGAATATAAGGGGATGTGCTAGGAAAAATTCTTTAGTTGAAGTTAAGAATTTTTGTAATGTAAATAATATCTCGATCTTCATGCTATGTGAAACTAAAACTGTGAAATGTCCCTCTGATGCTTGTTTAAGAACTTCAGGTTTCAAGTTTTTTGAAGCTCTCCCGGCCCTGGGCATGTCCGGTGGTTTATGGCTTTTGTGCAAGGATGCTCATATTAAGCCTTTTTCTCTTTTTGTTGTATTTAAGTCAGCGCAATTTGTGGCTTGTAATATTCATTATCTTGTGCCTGATCTACTCTTTACTTCCATCTTTGTTTATGCCCATGCAAGAGCTCCATATATGAATGACTTTTGGCTAGAAATCATCAATCATGTTAATATCCTCTCCCTCCCTTTTATCATTTTAGGGGATTTCAATGAATTAAGTTATAGTTCTAATAGGCTAGGTGGTCCTAAGTTTAATATTTCTCAATTAGCCCCTATAAACAATCTTTTAAGTTCTCTTATTTGTTTTGAACTCCCCCATTCTGGTAACCAATTTACTTGGAGGAAAAAAAACTGAGGCTAATATAATGTGTTTGAGCGTTCAGATAAAGCTCTTGTTAGCACTTTTTGGATTAAATTCTTTCCAATACTACCCTTTATAATCGTCTGTTTACTTCATTCGAGCATGTGCAAGTCATGGTTAATATTGATAATATAGCTATCCAAAAGATTCCCCCTTTAGGCTTGAGAAAATGTGATGTGATAGGAAGGATTTTGATAATCTTGTTAAGATAATTTGGCGATCTAAGTTCAATGGTTCCTATATGTTCCAATTTGTTGAAAAATGTAAGTTACTCAAGGGTAATATTAAAGATTGGAATAAAGTTAGATTTGGCAATTTTTTTGACAAATTAAAGAAGTTGATGTTAAACTTAGTGATGTTCAAGAACAATTGTTTGTAAATTTTAATGATCTTGCAGCCATATCTCTTCAAGAACGCTTACTTCTTAAACAAGCTAAGTTATTTTTCTATCAAAGTGCATTTTGGAAACAGAAGAGTAAAGACATTTTCTTGGCAAAGGGTGATGCGAATACCTCATATTTTCACGCGTTTGCAAATATTAGGAAGAATCGTAAACAAATTAAAGAATTTGTGTCAAGCTCATGTGAGAAAGTTACTAACCGATTCTTATAGAACAAGTCATTACTCAAGACTTTACTAAGAGATTCATGGCCAATCAGGAGTGCTCTTTTTCAGATATTGATTTTGATTTGTTAGACCCTATTATTTCTCATCAGGATAATGTGGAGCTTATTCATGATGTTACGAGTGCGGAAATCAAATTAGCACCTTTTGATCATCTAGCTTCGGATAAAACTCTGGGCCCGGATGGTTTCCCTCCATTCTTTTTCCAAAAATACTGGAACCTTATCGGGGCTTCTGTCTGTAGAACCATTAAAGCCTATTTTCATTCTGCAAAAATGTTTAATAAAATTAATCATACGTTTATCACTCTTATTCCCAAGATTGATAATCCTCAAACTTCAAATCACTTTTGTCCAATTAGTTTATGCTCTATTATCTATAAGATTATTTCAAGGATGTTAACTGCTTGAGTCTGGTCATTTCTTGGTAAAGTTATCCACCCCTTGCAGTGTGTGTTTATTCCCGATAGAATGATTCAAGATAATATTTAAATAGCCCATGAAGTTTTTCACTTTTTCAAGAATAAAAGTGCTAAAGAGGGCTGGATTGCAATCAAGCTGGATATATGGAGAAAGCTTATGATATATTAAAGTGGGATTATATCATTACTACTCTGGAGAAAATTAGATTCCATGAAAAGATGGTTAGGTGGATTAAAGCTTGTATTACGCCAGTCTCTTTTTCTGTTCCGGTTAATGGAATCCTGGGGGAGCGCTTTTTTCCCTCTCGTGGTATCTGTTAGGGTAACCCTCTATATTCTTACTTTTTATTCTTTGTGCTGAATTGCTGGCTCGTCAAATTAATCATAGTTTTTATAATTCAAAATGTCTAGGTGTTAAATTGGGAAGATCAGGCATTAAGGTTCCTTTCTTAACCTTTGTAGGGGATATAATGTTGTTTAGGCTACCCCTGAAAGCTATCAGTTTATTAAAAAAAATTTAGATAAATATTCTATGATGTCAGGTCAATTTGTTAGTTTTCATAATTATGCCTTTTAGTGTACAATGAATGTTTCTAGCGCCACTTGTAATGATTTCAAGAATATTTTAAATATGAATAATGAGCTTTATTTGGGTAACTATTTGGCATGTCCAATTATTGATTCCAGAGTCTCTAAGAACACTCTTGGAGAGGTTGTGGATAAATCTTCTAAGCAACTAACTACATGGAAAGCTAACTCTCTTTCTCAAGTTTGGCGTACTGTAGAGTTCATTTCTTAAAGGACTATGTTGAAAAAGGCTTAGTTAAAGTAGAGTTATGTCCTACTGAAAATCAAATTGCAGATATCTTGACCAAGCCTCTTTCTAGAGAAAGATTTGAAAAGATTCTTTTGGTACTAGGAATGATCAGAATAATATGAAAATGCCTAGTCATCACTAAGTGTGTCCTACCACTTTCATGAATTTTATTCATACACCTTAGTTAAGGTTAAGGACTCACATTAGTATTATAATATTCCCCTTAGTGTCCTCACTAGTACTTTGAGTAAATAAAACAGTGCTTGTACAACTTAGCTAGAAGTTATCGAGTTCAAATATTCTTCATTCCTTTTCTTTTATCTCCTTTCATAATTTTATTTTTTCTCCTTTATTTTTCCGAATTTCCATTTTCTCATTCACATTTCATTTGTTGTATTGGTTCAAAATATTTAAATGCATGCCTGTTGTATTTGAAAAATTAAAGTCTAAGAAAAAGGGAAATCACCACATTGAATTAACCCTCTTTACACACGCATAAAATCTCCCTTTTAAACACAATCTACCATCACATCATTACTTGTGCTTACTATTCACTCTAAACCATCAACACTCCCAAAACTTCTCATCTTCTCTCTGTTCACAAAATACCCTAATTTTCATGGCACCCAAACGCTAAAGTACCGAAAGCATCAATCTTCCACATGAGAAACCATCTCCTCTTGTGGAATATGACGAAAGTGACAACGAAACAGAGCTCTCTAGCCAATCATCATCTGCATGCAAAGAAAAAACTCGGAAAACAAAGCATTCTTCCAAGAAAATGGAAGACGAAATTGATGAAGAGGAAGAAGTTGAAGGGGAACTTAAACCATAAAAAGAGGTAAGAAATCGAAGTCATCTAAGTTTTTGATTGGGTTTTGTGTTGATTTGGGATGGTGCAAGAAAGTAAAATGGACCGAATTTCTTGAGATTGTCAAATTTCAAAAGTGGTCAAATATTTTGTGCATAGATGAGGGTTTGTATGAGAACGAAATGACAAAATTTTGTTCTAAATTTGATAATTCGAATGGATTATGGATAAGTGTTATTGGGGGAAATTTGGTAAAATTTGATGAACATAAATTGAGTGAGTGGTTCAATTTAACGGCAAAGCTAAATTAAATGTGGCAGGGGCTACAAATGGGAAAATTTTAAAATTTTTTGGTGGCCATCCCTCTGACCTTTCTATGGACCAAAAAGATCTAAACCCTTTTCACAAATTCCTCTTCCAATTAGTTTGGCGGTTCCTTGTCCTCGTACTTCCAAACGACCCCAAGCTAATCTACTTGATCTCTCTCTCCTGTACTATCTAGCTAACAACATTCATATCAACCTCCCTACCTTAATCATAACTCACCTTACCCATTGCATTACTCACAAGATTCGTATTGGTCATGGAAATCTCATTCTCATAATCTTAAATAAATGAAATATTAAACTCCCCTCTAAACCATCTTTTGCCTTGGAACCGGAAAACTATTTAACTAAAGATACTCTCTCAAGTCTCAGTTGAGAGTCCAAGGGGGTGCGCTAGGGTTTGAGGTTGAGGAAGTTAGGGTAAAGGTGGAGAAGGAGGTTGACCCTGCTGGCAAGAGGAAGAGAGAAGATGACATAAGATATGGGGTCAAGCAATATGTCCGGAAGAGTCAGAGACTGGCTGAACCTAGAAGGAACCCGGTCAGTGGGATCATAATTGACCTAGAGGAGGATCCAATTCCTCAAGGAGCAGCTTCTCAAGCTGTGGATTTTCCTCTCCTGTCTACTGCTGGCCTTCATGGTTTGTTAAAGGAGATTCAAGCTTCTATTTCATTATTGGGAACAAGGGTGCAAGCTTTAGAGGCTAGAATTGCTCATCAAGATGTTCAGCATGATTAGCTTCTTCAAGCTATAAACAAAGGATCCTCAAATATCTGCACCAAAACTAATTCTGTTGCTGCCTCCTTTCCCATCCATGAACTTCCCTGATCTCAGTCCCTTCTATTTAAGACTTTAATTTCATTTTGGGCTTGTATAATTTTTAAACAATTGCACCTTACTTTCTTTTGTTTCTACTTGTGGTCTCACAAGAAATTTCTAAATAATCTATGCATCTTTTTTTTAATCAAATCAATCTTCTTATCTTTTGATCATTTGAACTCTGTTCCTGATATACTTATGCTTTGTTATGCTTGTTCCTGTCTTTATTACTCTTGGAATTTATTTTTGGATGACTAATATTATGAGATAATATGTTAGATTTACTTGCCTTGATTTTAAGATTGTTGACTCTACTAGTGCTGCAGGTTCACTACTTGGTTTTGATGATAACAAGAAGGGAAGATATATTGGCATTCGAAAGATTTCTTACCTTTCCTTAGTCCCTGTTGCTTTTTCTTGATGATCTTAGTCTCTGTCCCTAGTCACAGTTTAGAGTCAAATTGTTAGTCTTACAAATGAGTCAAAGTTTTAGAGTGTCTTAGAGTTTTCAAATAATATCTTATTTCTTTCTTTTTCTTTTCTTTATTTTTTGCCAATTATTTGCCCTCATCAAAAAGGAAAAATATTGTTATATTCACCGGTTTTAATGATGACAAATAATGTTATTAAGTCTAGGATATTAATTATTTTACTTAGGATTTATTTATAGACTTGGATTATTCTTGTGTTTTAATCTTTGCATATAAATTAGTTTATTTTCTTTTAAGAATAATTTATTTAATTATAACTTGTTTTATGGTTATGAGTTTAACCTAGTCAAGTTAATTATTTAAATAAATTAGTACATATGCTCGAAATATTATGTGTTATAATTTGCTTTGAATTAACCTAATAACATGGAATATTATTTTGAATAAAAATAATTTCCGTGATATTAGATGGAGTATGTGTTTGTTATTTGCATATAGGTTGAACGGCTAAAATTTAGGAAGTAACAAACCGAGCTATTGAGAAGGAAACTGAATTCAAACTGATGATCCTGGATTCTAGGGAGACTGAAAACTGACTGGTAGTCAGTTCCTAGAATCTCGGAGGAGTAACCAACCACCCAAGCAAATAGCGCTCAACAACTAACTTCATGCTGAAACTGTGTAGTGGTGGCTGGATGTACGTGGATTTAGTGGAAAAACATCGTGGATATTATGGCTATATCAGAGGATAGATCATGGGTCACTTCTAACACCCATGTCTACGTAGTGGAGCGAAAATAGGGGCTGTTGTGGTCTTCTATATATAGCTCAACCAAAACCACAATAAACTAACAACTTTCGAGATTTATTATCTTATTCATTTGAAAGATTATTTCGGTTTTACTACTCTTCATAGCAATTATTCTTGTAATACTTTCGAGTGTTGGGTGAGTGAGATTTAGAGAACAAAATCTTGTAATCAAAGTGAGAAAGAGAAAGAGAAGGCTTCTAGTGAAGTCAAGTGAGGAAAGTCACGTGTTCAGAGGGAACAAGGTGACTGGGAACTGGTTCCTAGAGGAACTGAGTAAGGATTGATTTATAATAAGTTGTAATAACTGTTATAAATACAAGAGCAAGGTTTCTTCCTAAAGAATTGAGGAAGAGAACCTTGTTAAAAGGATCTTCTTGTGTTCTTCCTTATTATCTATTCTCTTCATTAGCTTTCAAGTTTTATAATCCGCAAAAAGTTCGAAAATCTTCACAACTACAATTCACCCCCCCTTCTCTTGTAGTTGATCTAGTGTTTATACTAGACTATCACATTTGAGAGTTGGAGCAAGTGGTTGAACAATATTGGTCAAGAAATCATCTATTTCTTCATCAATTATTGCCCGGGATGATCTTTTTCATCAGAACTAGAGTAACTACAGGAACTTGAAGGGGAAAAGTTTAGTTGAAGGAGTTCATTCTTGTGTTTAGGTTTGGTGTGAGAAAATGGTGAACAATATTTTGTTTAAGTTTGGTGTAAGAAAATGGTGAATAAGAATGCTTGAGTTATATAGCAGAAAATAATGTAAAGGGAAGTACAATAATGTAAAAAGCAGTACAATAATACATAAAAGCAGAACAATAATGTAAAAAGTAGTACAATAATGTTAAAAGCAGAACAATAATGTAAAAAGTAGTACAATAAGGTTAAAAGCAGAGAATGTAAAAAATAGTACAATAATGCTAAAAGCAGAACAATAATGTTAAAAACAGTACAATAATGTTAAAAGCAAAACAATAATGTAAAAAACAGTACAATAATGTTAAAAGCATAACAATAATGTAAAAAAATAGTACAATAGTGTTAAAAGCAGAGCAATAATGCAAAATACAGTACAATAATGTTAAAATTAGAACAATAATGTTAAAAACATTACAATCATGTAAAAAGCGAAACAATAGTGTCAAAAGCAGTATAATAATGTAAAAAAGTTGTACAATTATGTAAAAACTTAAGTAAAGTTTAAAATTTACACAAGTACAGATGTTGATTTTTTTTATTAATTGAACTTAAACATACAAATGTTAACTTTTACATAAACTTCTACATAAACATAAACATAAACATAAACATAAACAAAACTTTAAACTTAAACATAAACTAAATTGGAATGTAAACTTAAACTAAACTAAGCATAAGCTGAACTCAAACATGAACTAATTAAAATTCAAACTTAAACGTAAACATAAACTTAAACTTAAACATGAAATATACTTAAACCTAACTTAACTTTAACTTAAACACAATCACTGAAAAATTGCATTATTCGTCAACCATGTTGTTAGTGTCTCAATCACACCCTCCTCAAATGCTGTTCGATTTTCCTTTGCATACAATGCTTGCAACAAATCCATGTTCTTATGATACTCTTGCGCTTTCATCATCCTGGTTTGCAGCACTATTTCTTGTTCATTAATTTACAGCAACCTTCTTTGTTTAAACCTCCAACCTTTTGTCTTCTCTTTCAACATATGCACTCCTACCCTCTGAATGGATCTGAAGTCTTTCATTAAATAAATTGAACACTGAATTGTCTGACCAGACACTCCTTCGAGCTTAGACTTGGCTTTCTTAACACCATAGGGACGTTTTTCCACTTCACCTCCTTCACCATTGGTAGGTTTCTCGGACATTGAGTCGCTTCCATCAATTCTCGACCTTTTACCGCAACTTCCGCTTCCAGGTGAATCCACATTTTCTTGTGGATTTTTGGGGTGACCACGTGGAGTTTCCATTGATTTTATAATTATTGACCTTCATTTCCGAAACTTCCTCAACATTTTCCAAGCATGTTTGAGGATGAACCTACCATGTTTCCTATTATGCAATAAATGAGCTTTAATAAATGAGCTTCTCTTAGAACATCATTATCGTTTTGACCACTCTTCTTTCTTGCAAGAGCTTCATCATAAAATGTATCCCACCTTAAAACGCGTGGCGCAAGTCTACTCCAACAACCTTTCACCATATCCACATTTCTTGGAGCATTTTCTGTTGGGTTTGCTATTCTTCCTGCCTCGAAAGCTTCCTAAACTTTTCCCTAGAAGATACCTTTCTTTTGGCTCGTTCCAGTTACCTTATCAAGAGAAGTGTTCATAAATGCAGTGATAAGATTTCCATATTCAACATGATCCCAAACCCTCTTTTGTGATTGAGCGGGGTGGTGGTTGCTTAGATTGACTAGCTTATAGTAATTGCCAAAATGATTGAGTTAGCTGAACAAAGTCATCAAAACCATCAGAATCATCATCTTCTTGGCATTGACCAACACCATCACCATCATCACCTTCTTGGTATTACCATCATCATCAACATCATTGTTCGGAGATGAATCTTTTTGGTATTGAGAAAATCCATAATTAGGATCAGGTTGACGATGTGAAAGGTTAGCATTTTCGGATGGAGATTCATGGTAGAGGTATCATATTAAGGAGAAGCATTTTGAGAATTTTCACCCCTTTGATTGGTATTTATCCGATAGAGTTGACTGATTTTGAGAGGGTTGATGATAATTTCACTGATTTTGAGTGGGTTGACATAATTTGACTGATTTTGGGAGTTAATTAAGCGATTTTGTTGCCTAGGCATTTGGTTTTTTCAGCAGTTTTGGGGTTAATTTCTTATATAATTAGGATCCATAATTATAAGAATTTGAAAATAAAGAGCAATAGAAGAAGAATTAATGAAATAAATTAGAACAAATAGAAGAAATTAGTGAAGATGGAGAAAATTAAGTGTGTCCAAAATATAGCAAAATGGGTCTCTATTTATAAATCTCGAAAAAATAGAGCCGTTGGTAATTTTTTTTTGGATTTATATTTTTTAAAATAAAATTATTGCAAAATTTACAACGGTTATATTTTAATTGGCCAATTGGAATAAACCACGTGTAAAGAGTGACAAATGTCATGCTGCAACTGGCATTGACACGCGTGTCAGCTGCAACGTGTCATGAACCAAATTTTTTTTGGTTTTCCGCGCAACAAAACGCAATGTTTTGCTGCGCGGAGAACCAAAAAAAATTTAGAAAATGATGATCAGGCAATGGGTCCCACTCCCACGCATGATCATCTTTTCACTCACCCCATGCATTTCCCACTCATCCCTTGATCTTTTTTCCAATCACCATTAAGAGCTTTTTTTTTTTTAAGATCACCCACTTGACCTTTATTTTCAATCATCACTAAGGATGCTCTGGGTGTTGATAGTCTTAATTGTATAAAAACTTATATTTGTCCTCTTTTCCACCAGCCCATCCGTATGATTAACATAGCTTAGAGTTGCACCTAGTCACACTGAATCCATATTAAAGTTAAGAAACATACTTGACAATGGGCCAATTGACTCCAGTCAAACCACTAGTTACATCAACAGCAAACTCATTGGCACTTCCTTTGAAATCTCTCCTCACCTTTCCAGTCCTTATATCAATAATATTGATAACGACCCTCTATACATAATAAAGTTATTATGTTAGCGACATTTCAAAACATTACAACAATTCAGCAAATGTCAAGAATACACACATGGGCTTGGTGAGAAACAAAAAATAACCCTACATGGGTATCCCGTGGATTGCTTGATTCATGGCTGATGTAAGTTACAAGATAGTTCTCTCTAGGAGAAAAGTCAATGAATTTAACCTGTAGTTACAACCATTCAGCATTAGCAATAAGATGACTATAGTTGCCCTCAACCACGATTTAGCCATAATCAAATCACAACTACAAGTGAATAACAAACCATAGGATGAGTATAACGTTGTATGAGATCAAAAAGTAGAGGCGCCACCCCCAGACAGCAGCACCTTGCGGTGGACTGTAGCCACATAAGTGCCCAAAGGCGACCATTAACAAAACTTTTAGTCCAAAACTACAAAGAAACAAATTACTGATATGTCAAATAAACAAACAGGATAGCTAACATAATTTCTAACCACAATATGCAAAGTAGCAAATGAAGACAAAATGGGATGGATCTTAAATTTTTAGCAAGTTAGCATAGCCCAAACTTAAAACTGACTGAAGAGGACATAATGCATGCTAGCATCTGCTTATTGACCATGTCATATCAATAGAATAATTAAAATTTATTAAATGACATACATGACCTTTATAAATAGGACCAGGTTTCAACTGCCTAGCATCATTCCATAGGACCGCAGTTGGCCAGCACGAATAACAAACGGATCTCGAGCCTTCACATCAGCGAGCCAATGTTGTAGATTTTCTTGCATTGTGCACATAAGAAAACAAATAAAAAGATATCCACATGTACGATTGTCGACTCAAAGGGGAAAGTAGATTTTCCTTCAATTGAAGACCATGCTACCTTTACGCTTTCGAGAATTTCCCTTTTCATCCTTTGATCCTTCACCTATATCTTATCAGAAGGAGGTCTGCCCCCTTTGTTGCTTGTGCTGGAGGGAAATTCTCTTATATAAGAAGGGGGAAGTGAGTTGTTTGGAGGGAAAAATAAAAGAAATAACTGATGCGGGTCCCACCACTAACGGAATTTGATAAAATTCGTTAAGCGGTGGGAGTTTATAAAGGTTTTGTAAAATTTAGGTGGAAATTTAGGGAAAAAAAAACATAAAGGTGGGAGTTTCTAAATAAGTGAAAACTTAAGGTGGTTTTGTGCAAATTTTCCTTTTTTAAACACACAAACGAAACTCATCTCAACTGAAGTACTTGTAGCTATACAAATCTAGATCAGCTAACAAAAGTTTTTGGCAGGCTTGAAATTTTATAGTTTCTTGCCTATTGTAACTTAAGCTTCAAATTGTTTGGATAAAAGGTTACAATAACTTAGGCTAGTAGCCTTGTAGGGGTTAGCCCTTGGGCTGACTTAATTTCCTAATAAAAAAAAAAGGTTACAATAACTTAAAATACTACTCAAAAACATAGAGGAGCTTTTTACCATTTTCATAAATGAGGAAGAAATCAAGAATGCTTACTTGCTTAGTGCTTAGTAACCAACACAGAGAAGCTAGTTCAGGTACATTCCTATCTTAATTCTCTATTGTTACAAAAATATAAGTTTGGCCTCTGGTGATGCTCTTGGTAAGCGTAGAAGCTCTCTTGACACATCAGCTTTTGAAGTGGTGTTGATAAACTTGAGTAAGATTAAAAAATATTTAAAACATTAAATAGCAGTCTGGATAATATTTATAACATTAAAAATATTACAAACTATAAAGGTCAAAGTTCATTCAAATTAAAAACTAAAAAAAAATCATTCAATTTTTTTTCTTTAAAAAAGGCAAAGTTCTTCATTCTCCATTCTCCAACATCTGGTTGGGGGTTTGTCCAAAATAGATAAAAAATTACAGCTTGCCTTAGTATTA
The DNA here is from genome assembly GCF_026745355.1 of Beta vulgaris subsp. vulgaris. Taxonomy (NCBI): domain Eukaryota; kingdom Viridiplantae; phylum Streptophyta; class Magnoliopsida; order Caryophyllales; family Amaranthaceae; genus Beta; species Beta vulgaris. Next base: position 36,670,310 of record NC_079202.1, on the reverse strand, counting down.
GTAATAAATAAACCAAAAAGTTGGAAAAATCAAACATAAAAAAATAAAACAAAAAATACAAAATCAAATGAAAATCAAACAGAAAAAACAAACAAAGAAACAGAAAATCAAACAGTAAACTAAAAAGGGTAAAGTTCATTCAAATTCTGCTTCTTGGTCATGGAAACAAATATGGCCGATGAGATAAATGGGTTGATCATCAAATTTTTCTAGTGCATTTATACTCAAAAATGTTGCAGAGAAATGGAAAGGAAACTGGAACGGAATATGCTTCCTAACAGGCAGATTCAGAAAGCAAGTCATTCAAAGTTACTATGCTCGCCTATTGTATACAGTATGGAGACGAAGGAATCAAGCCATTGGGGAGCTGGAGATGCAAATCCTCGACACCGCAATCAAGAATATGATGCTGGAGGTGTACCACATAATTTTATTCAGCATGCCAATGAAAACAAGCAGAAGTAACAGAGATTGGCTTAGAAGTTTAGCTTAGTGTTCCTCTTAGTTAGGAATTTTTTTTTTTGACATCAAAGAAACGTACAAACAAACTAAACAAAACAAACACTAGCTTTCCTGCATCTCGTAGCTATATCATGCGTTTGCTGCACCTGATCTCTGCTAACCTTCATTATACAGCACCAATTGAAGACCGATGAATTAACGCGAATGGCCTGTAATGTATGTCCAATTGAGATGTCCGCATTTATCTTAGCTTCCAAAAACCGAACCAGTAATGAGGAGTCTGTTGTGATGAGGATATTCGAATATGACGAAGCGCGAGCCTAGTTCACCGCATGGAGGCAGGCCACCGCTTCGGTTTGGAGAGCAGACGACGCATTAAAAAAGATACCCTGATGGTGAAGATGTTGTTGACATTGCTGGACAACCCAAGCAGCCCCGCTTACTCCAGTTGTGCCATCCCACGAGCCATCGATTTAGATAATTATGTCCAGCCTTCCGTGTGGGCAACGCCCTAGTTGGGCAATGATAAAACCTGGTGGTTTGTCATAGTTGGGAGCGGGCGGGGGATGAACTGAAGGAATATCATCCTCAATGAACCTTAGATGTTGTTGTTCCCCTTCATGTTCATGTGCACGCAGATTTGCAATCGTAGCCCGCACTTGATTAAAAATCTGATCATTTCGCGTTTTCCATATGGCCCAGAGAGTATTGATAAACTTTGGTAATCTAGTCCCCCTATAACCGTCCTCCTTACAGAATTTACCAAACCAAAAATCCAGCCAGGAGGCAAGAGAAAGATCCGTTTGATGTAAAGATTGGATACCTAGTGTGCTAGTATCCCAAGCCTCCAAGGCTAACGGGCAATGACTGGAAAATGTGCTGGTCATCTTCATTATCATATAAACAAATATGGCATTGGTTCAATATAGGAATACCTCGATATTGAAGGTTGAAGCTGTTGCCAGACAATTGTTCCACATTTTCCAGATAAATAGTTTCCATTTTGGCATGATGTTCAGACCCCAGAGATGGCGGAAGAAAGCCGTTTGAGCTGAAGCTGTCACGCTATAGATTTCATGTTGCTGTTGTTGAAGAACCAAATTGTATCCCGACTTTGTAGTGTAAACTCCTGACTTCGTAAATGGCCAGTATTGTGTATCGGGTTCCGTAGAGTCTTGAGGGAGTTCAAGACTCTTTATAAGACGAGCATCAGACGGGACAAAAAGTTTATTAACTCGTCTCGTATTCCAACCTTGATTTTGTGGGAGGATAAGATCAGAGACATGTGTGTTTTGCGCTTCCCAAAGTGTTACACAATCCCGAAACGTTGGAATTCGCCCAAGCACCCAAGCTTGAGACCCAACATGAATATCCGTTCCATTCCCCACTTTCCAGGCACAAGCTGCTTCAAGGTTGCGACTTGCCATAAGGAGACCCCGGCGCCCCCACGAAAGGTTTTGTAAGGTAGGGCGAATCCAGGATTGAGTAGTATTAGCCGATTGAAACACTTTGGAAATCAGGAGCTGTGGGTACTTGGAAATATGCCACACTTTCTTCATTAGGAGCGCTTTATTAAAAACTCCAATATTGCGGATTGCAAGACCTTCTTGACCCCATGGTTGGTGTATTACTTCTTTTGCTTTCCAATGGATTCTCGTTTGTGAAGGAGATTTCCAGAAAAACCGGGCAATCATGGCATTTAGTTTATTGACAATAGTTGTTGGAATCGGGAAAATGGAGAGCTGATTCATAATAGTAGCAACCAATATGGAATTTATGATAACTAGCTTTGTCGACTGCGTAAGGAAGCCATGATTCCACCTAGCAATCTTATTCGAGATGATATCCAGCAGGGGGTAAAATGTTGAACCTTGGAACCCTGGATGTCAATTGCTGAACCCAAATACTATCCTAACGATGATTTTGCTTCCATATGAAGAATATCTTTATAGCTTTGGCAGTGCTCCGGAATGATATTTGGACTAAACTTCACGAAAGACTTTTGAAGGTTGATCATTTGGCCCGAGATATTGCAAAATCTTGATATAGTTGTGTTAATAGCCCTACATGCCGCCTGCGAGGCATGGAAGAAAAAAATGGCATCATGTGCGAAAAAAAGATGTGATATAGTAGGGCCCTGTCTGCCAATTTTGATACCTTTGAACTGACGGATCTCCGTAGCGAGAGTTGTCGTTCGAGAGAGGATATCCATGCAGAATAGAAAAAGATATGGAGATAACGGATCACCCTGGCGAAGACCACAATTCGGCACAAAAGTAGGCATTGCTGACCCGTTAACCAAAACTCGATACGATACCGTCGAAATACATTGTTCAATTAACCGTATCCAATAAGCCGGAAACCCATAGGCTGCCAAGCACTTTAAAATGAACAGCCAGCTAACTCTATCATAGGCCTTATTCATATCCAATTTCAACGCTGCGAGATATCGAGTTCCCGTTCTTTGTTTATTAATAATGTGGGTCAAATATTATCATCCATATGTCGTCCCGGAACAAACGCATTTTGATAGTCCGCTATTAATCTGGGTAGTAGGGATTTCATTCTGTGAACCATACATTTCGCAAGGCATTTGTAAATAACATTACATAATCCTATGGGGGGAAATTGGCTTACCTCCTCAGGCGGTGTAGTCTTAGGAATAAGAACCAGGAGAGTATTGTTCCATTCTTTCAAAATGTGACCAGTAGAGAAAAATCGCTGGATGGCCAGTATTATTGAAGGCCCAAGAATCTCCCAATGAATTTTAAAAAATTCCGATGGAATACCATCTAATCCAGGAGATTTGTCATTAGCAATATCAAATAAAGCATCCCGAATTTCCTGCCCTGAAATTGGCGTTAAGAGCTCATGAGCTTCCGAATCCAAAAGACGAGGAACATTAAGTTCATGCAGCACAAGGTCGATCTCCTCGCTATGTTGTGTATTAACCAAAGAGGCCGAATCATTCACTCTATATATTTCTTTATAATACACTTGAATCATCTGACCAATGTCTGATGGATTGTCCACCCAATCGCCATTCGAAGTACGAAGCACATAAACAAAGTTTTGATGTTTCTTTTGCCAGAGGCGATTGAATAAGAATTTTGACGGAATATCCCCAAGACGGAGGTGCCGATCTTTAATGCGTTGCTGCCAATAAGTCACTGCTAAAGCGGCTTCATTGATTAAACTACGATGACATAATACTAACGAAGCACCATGCTGGATAGACTGAACTTGGTTCCCTTGGATTTGTAGATCATTGAATATGTTCCTCCAGTTAACACCCCAAAACAACCGTTTGTCCAAACACCAAGTTTTTAAACGATTACGAACCATTTCCATTTTCCTTGACAAGCTATACGATGCTGAACCTTCTACCTGAATTTGCCAAATTTCTTGGATAATAGACAGAACCTCCGGACAACGCAAACACCAATTCTCAAGCTGATAGGGACGTTTAGGCTGTGTGAGGGCAGGCGAAGTTTGGACCCAAATAGGAGCATGGTCTGACTGAATAATCGGAAAATTTTGAATTGTTGTCAAAGAAAACTCATCTAACCACTCCTGAGAAGCGTAAGCTCGATCAAGTCTTTCCATAATAAGGTTGGAATCTGTTCTATTATTGGTCCAGGTATATCGCCTTGATATGGAATATCAATTAATTGCAAGTCTTGCTTCCAGTTTATAATATCTTCCCATCCTCGAATGAAGATGGCACCTCCTAATTTATTCGTATAAGAATCAACCTGGTTTATATCTCCAATTATTAGATACGATGAGAATTGACGGAGTAATTGAGTCAGCTTATTCCAAAGAGCCGCTCTCAATTCTAGCTGGGCCGCGCCATACAAGTAAAGGCAATGCCAAGATTTGCCATATTGATAGCTGATATTTTACATAGTACATAGTTGCTACACTGTGCTACTACATCCATTACATATGGACCCCAACAAAAAAATACTAAGCCCCCCCTGGAGCCCACAGCGTCAACTCCACAAAAAGATGATGGTTGAGTTGACCGAAGTACTTGAACTACATTATCTACATTGGACTTAGTTTCCTGCAGGAACAAAAAGGTAGGACGGTAGCTCGAAAGAAGCCACCAATACGGAATTATCGGACTAGTTTGATCATTTAGTCCTCGACAATTCCAAGCCATAAAGTTCATCTTGATGTTGGTGGTTGATTAGGGTCAACCATGTCCCATTTTTTTGTTGTCTTGCGTTGCACCCACTATCAGTGTTAGATGCAGTATGTCTTCCATAGAGGAGATTGTACAGTCAACAGATTCAGATGATGAAGCCCTGTGAGTCACATCTTACTTGTTCTTTTTCTGAGTCCATCGCATAAGTGGCTAAACTGGCGAACAACCTGCTGGTCGTTTACCTTTCTGTGCCTGAAGTAACTGGCCGTTGGGTTCGACTCCAAAAACTGTCGCCATTTCCACATCAGTAATCGCTTTACTCCGCAATTTCTTGTTCTGTGAATTTATAGGGATATTGAAACCCCCTTTCGTGTCCCATTCATCCATTTTCCATTTCTGCCGCTTGAATTTAGCATGGAATTCGTCACCTCCAAACTGAAAAAACGAATTGTGTGATTGACTCTTGGAGGCCGTAGCGCCATGTTTTTTCTATCCCATGAAATTCGCAGCCAGCACTGGTAAGCAGTGGCGGATCTATGCTTAGTCACCAGTGGTCACGTGACCAACTATTAATTTGGGGAAAAAAAAATTCAAAACAAGCATTTTCTCTCTCCTGACAAATACACTCCACCTTCTCTCTCACGTCTCTTCTCTTCCTCTCTCCTTTAACCTCAAGTCCTCAACTAAAATTCTTGATTTCTTTTACATGAATCTCGTTTTTCTTTCAAATCTTCAACTAAAATTATCATCTCGTCTTGATCTACCGATTGATACCCATTTTACCTTTTTCAGAGATAAAAATTTTCATTCAAAACCCTAGAATTTGGGGGAAAACTCGTGTGTTGGTAACTATGGTGGAAACCCGGCGAGGTTCTTCTTCTTTGAAACTATTATCTTCTTTTTCGCAGCTTTTCGAGGTTCGGGTTTTTTCTCTACCTAATTTTGTTGAAATTTAAACAAATTTGATTCAATAATTCTTTGGTTTGTTGATGAATTAGACAATTAGTTGATTTCATTGTTAATTTGGTGAAGGATTCGGAGGTCTCGTCGAGTCGTCGTCATGGAGAATTCGGTTTGAACAACCATTTGAAAACAATAAAGATGCATAGTGTGACCTCAATCCTTCACAAAGGGAGATGTTCAAATGGTGTGGCAGATGCAATGGCAAAGCGAGGCCTTCAAAGAGCCGACGAATTCCTAGCCTGGTTGTAACTCAATGCTGCTGGAATGTTCCTGCATCTATGTTCTTAGTATTTCTCAAGTTATTGTTTGATGTTTATTTAGCTTCTGAATTCTCAATCTAAGCCCAACTTGTAAAGGACGTGTATCACAGTCCTGGGCCTAAATCCTGTAAGGATCCTTAAAGGGCCAAAACGCCTAATCAATAAAATCCAAAAATTATCAAAAAAAAAAAAAAAAAATCTTGAAGCTCAAAATTTTTGATTAATTGCTTGTTGTTGAATACTTGCTTGTGTGGTTAAATTGGTTGCTTATATTGGCTATAGACCTATAGTTATAATGTGATTGGTGATTGATGGACAATGGACGGTGGTGTGACCAACTATTCCTCAAATCCTAGATCCGCCACTGCTGGTAAGGTAAGCACAATTGGTGGTTCCACACTGCTAGGTTGAGGAGAACCATACATGTTATCTGGTGAAGACCTGGAATTTGCATTTATCTGTCTAACATCCAACGGAGAGGTAGGGGAATATAACGAGTCCGGATCCTCTAGAGTTATTAGAGAACTCTAGAGGTAGAGTTAGTGTAATCTCATCCCTCTATCTAAATCTACGGTTATTAATTTAAAACAAATCATTTTATTTAAGGAAATAAAATAAACATCTAAAACATAAGGAAATATGCAAAGGAGACATACTTTTTCCGCCATACACATTCACAAACTCCATTGATGGACTATGAAAGAGTTATTTGAGAAACTTATAATCTATATCTTGCCACTACCGACATACAATCAGAATTTTTTCAAAAAAAAATCTGCATCACAGGACTAAACTGTCGAAGAAGATTATTGATTATATAATTTCAGTGGTGTGGATTCTGTTTCTTTGAAGCCATGTAAGTTTAATAAAAACTCCATTTATGTTTAATTTGTATTTTTTTATTGCAAATTTGTAGCTGAGAACTCTTGATGTTGTCTAGTCCTTAGTGATGTAGAATTTTAAGCTGAAGTGATATTGCAATAACATTTTGGGATTAACAGTAGGTTTGGCATCATTGAGTGACAACAAAACTTTCATAGTGTATAAACACACCCAATATTGACGAAACCATCCAACTCTTTGCAAAGCACTACACTGTTATACATATCTACTACTCCATCTGCAATGCTTATAATCAATGAAAAGAGCACAATCACACAATGCAGCAGGTACTAGAGCCACACTATGAATTCATCTATCTAGTTTACAACTAAATTCATAATTTCATATAAACTCTTTTAAGATGAACCATATGCAATATGCAAATAATCGTCCTCTCACATCTAAAAAAAAAAGATGAACAGTATGTAAAAGGCAAAAACACAACATTAAAACCAAAATTGAAGCTTTCATTAAAACACAACTATAATTTGATAACAAGATAAAAATTAAACTCTACCTAAATTATTATGATACTAAAATAATCACAAATTTTTTTAAAAAATAAATCAGAGGAGTTGACGCCGGAATTCAAAACCAAAGAAATGAAAAATTAAATCGCAAACCATCGATAAGGATCGGCGATTTTGACGCCGAAATAATGCCGCCGGGCGCCGACGGAATCATCACGGCGAGAAGACGGATACTCAATGCGGAAGCCATGGAAGAGGTGGAGAAGGTAGGAGGAGAAGGAGGAGAGAGAAAATGAGAGGAGTTGAGAAGTTCAGTTGTGGAAATAAGTTTGAAGTATTAGAGAGAAATTTTTTTAAAAATCACAAATTCTAGGTTGAATTTGGTGGTTTAGGGGAAGGATTGGAGGGAGATGGGTGGAAGAGAAAGAAACAGTAAAGGGGTAGGAGAGAGAAATGAGGGAGATGGGTGGAAGAGAAAGAAACAGTAGAGTGAGGGGTAGGACACCGTAGGAGAGAGAAATCAAATAGATTTGGGTATCATTTTTTTTTTTTTAAATGGACGGCTGAGATGAATAGATTTAGATGGAGGGATGAGATTACACTAACTCTACCTCTAGAGTTCTCTAATAACTCTAGAGGATCCGGACTCGAATATAACTCATCATAATCATAAGCTCCTTGATTATTATCGAAACCGTTAAGATTATCCTACAGAAGTGGGTTAAAATAATCTGCAATTGGGGGTGGGGAGATACGAAATCTGCTGTTAATTAAAAGAGAAATGTTTCGAAGCTCATCTGGCTCCGGAATTGAATTCTCAGTTTGTGCCCTTGGATTGGAAGAGTCTACCACCAATTGCCCAGGAATATCACTCCCGAGTTCTACATGGGCCCGGTCAAGCCAATTGCTTGGACCGGCTTCTTGTGGATCCGGTGGTTTGATGTGCCAACCTTCGTTGACTAACGCCTCCAGCGTGTACGGGCCGACTGGCCTGCTTCACTAGTAACAAGAACTGGGCTGGGATTCCTATGCGTCTCAAAAGACCCACACAAGTTTCTGAAAAGCCAAGCTGCTTTGGAGGCCCAATTTGATATACCCAATTGATGAAATAAAGATCTTTGAGCATTCGGTCCCTCTGAAGGTTGAGGGATACTCACATCCTGAGGCCCAACTCCTGAAGACTTTGGGGGAAGGTTCAGATCAATAGGTAGCGTGTTTTACAATTCTCCTTGACTGATTGAGGGCGGAATATTGGCTAAGGCAGTGGCTGGTGGCTCAAACCCGAATCGCCGCCCAGGTGACGAAGTCACGTTTTCCTCCCAACGAATTGGGCTACGATCATATAAGGATGCATTAGAGAAATCCGGTGGTGGGTTTGTGTGATATTGGGAATTTTCATTTGAATAGTATTGAAAATTAGGGTTCATACGCTACTGTTGGAAATCCGGAGTCGTATCAAAAAAATCGTCCGATGAACTATCTGATTCGCCATGATCATGAAGATATAGATGAGGATATAAATAGGGATCGTATGTGTATTTTTGTTGTAGTTAGTGTATACTTCATACTTCAGATTGCTACAAATGATTAAGTTTCCTCCTTAGAATCCTCCATGTTTTTTTGCTATTGCAGTTACGTGGTTTGTATGGCTAACCCGAAAAAAACGAGTTAGGACTTGCATTTTTGATCCATTTAAGTAAATGGATTGACACGATTAACCCATTTAATTAAACGGATTAGGTTCAGGTTGACATTTCCGACTTGAAAATGACCTGCTTTGACCTTATTGACTTAAACATATAGACAATTCTCGAAAAAAAATATTAATAAATCTAAAATTTGGTTAAAAAAAGTAAAATATCATTAAAATAGGTCATAATCGTTCCAAGAAATTCTAAACATGTATACTTTCAATCGTAAACTTGCTAATTCAAATTTTTAAGAAAATGATTATTTTTCATTATAATGATAATTATAGTTAAATGGGTTATATGGGTAATCCATTTATTAAATGGGTCAGGTTTGGGTTGAGTTTTTCAACCTAAATGTATTAGGTTTAGATTGAGGGATTTGTGACCCATTTACTATCAACCCGAACACGAACCCGACCTGATTGTCATCACTAATTTTAGTCTTGTTGTACAATTTCCTTGTTACAAGCGAATTAGTTAAAATTGACTTAATTTTTCAAAATTTATAGGATCTTAAAATCATATGATTCAATTCTACTAGTCCCTAATGATTCAAATTAGGATCGCGATCCTGACAAGAGGTTGTAATACAAGGATATTAAGCTAAGAAGGTGAAGAGCTTGTTTTGTTGCTGACCCCAAGAAATACTATGGGATTTTCCTAAAAAAAAAAAATATTGTTGTTTTGGTGCTGACCCCATTCAAGAGTTTTGCTATTTTACTATTTTAGTGTTCTGTGCGAGATTAACAAAGATGGGTTAAATACATGAAGATTAGTTATAGATGGAGGAAGTACTAAATCAAACTAATGTGCTAGTGCTTACATTACGAGAGGTCTCAAACTTCTAACTCTTTAGGCCCTATTTTTTTTGGACTGAAATAAACTGAACTGAAATAAACTGAAACTAAATTGAGAAAAACTGAACTGCAGAGCAACTAAATTAAACTGAAAATAAATCCAAAATAACAAAGTCTTATGCTAGTCATTATTTAACCATCAAGTTATCACTTGTACTTGGAGACAAATTTGTAGTCAAAATTTGTTATCCGCTATGTGTTGTCCCTCTTCTTCTCACATACTTAATTTAAGGAGGTCTTGAAGTCCTGATTCCTCATTTGCTACTCATTATCCAAACACCAATAATATACAACTTTCATTTGAGACAAAACACCAAACCCAAATAATATACTGCATCATTTTACCTTATCATATGAGTCAAAGTTTTTCATTGAGAATCTCCTAGGGCCTTGAAGAATTGAAGAGCAACTTTACAAATTACCTTCCACCTAGACATCATCATTCTTTTTCAGGATTTACAGTTATTGCAAAAATTTGGTACTTTATATACTACTAAAATCGGACCACATTTTCCACATCATCCTTGACAACAGGAAAGGGAAAGCCATACAGTATTACAAAAATGAAATATTTTTTGTTTAAAATCTATTTGAAAACCTGTTTACTATTTTCGGTTGGTTCTCTGTTCAGAGGCATTTTCCATGCAATAATGCTACAAGTTCTGCAGGCTGCATCAGCTCAGCTTTGATGCTTAGCAGTTAGCACTGCATAGAGATCAGGTACTAGACATCTCTTTGCTGCTGGATAATCTGCAGATGCAATCCTTAAGATATGTTCATATTTCAAACTTCCCTTTCGAATGACAATGGACCAGGTGACAGAACACCAAGAATCTGTATTGAAGTGTCCTCATGTTCCTGCTAGTAGTTCATGTAAATAAACGTGTATGTAGGTTGTTAATCACTGAAACAAGTTGAAAGCAAGAACTTTATGTTTCTACACTAAAGCACCTGCATATATTTCTAATTGCGCCAACTTCATAGCATATGACAGCAAACATTCTTCTGGCCCATATAGACAGTCTCAGATTAAGTTATCTTGCATGTCTAACTCAAGAGGTTCATTGATATATAGGTCACTCAAAGATATTAACATCAACCATCAGAGATTCTTTTACATCAAAGATTACACAATACACAGTGAAAACTCCATAAAAGGAATAAAACAACATGCATTTCTCTGTTCCTACCTCATTCATAAAAATTCACTACACAGTCCTCACTCCTCAGTGGTGGTTGGTGAAGTAAAAGAGGACACTCTTAAGTCTTGAGCAATGCTTAGCAGTTAAAGAGGACACTCCATATCAAAAATTCATCATCAAGATCTGGTGGACAATGTCAAAGAGAGACGAGAGTGAGCAAGAGTATCAGTCTAAGACATGGAAGTGATTGAGAGAATCTGAGAATGCGAGATACAACAATATAGTTTTTGACTTTTATAGGATTAGGGGAAACAAATTATTATTATTTTTTTGACAAAAAAAGCAAACTAGTTATATTAACTTTTTATCTCAATTTTTTCATTTTGAAAATAAATATAATATCATAGGGTTTGTGGATCGGATGTATAATGGAGCCAGTCAGCCAGACCCAACCCATTCTGTAACTATCTAGATCCAGCTCCCCAGACCCAAGAGTCCAAAATTTTGGACTGAAGCCCTCAAAATGAGGGTTGGGTTCGACAAGATCTGGGTCAGGTTGGGGAACCATTGCCATCTAGCAATGACATAAAGCAGACTCAAAGATAGCATCGACACTCAACCATACGTCAAGAATGGTTGATTGCTTGATTACATATGAAAAATACAGAAAACCAAGAATATATGCAGGATCAGTGAGTAGGTTGAACCAGTCACCTTAAACCAAATGCTATTCAGGTATTAAGATTAAGTAATGCTATCAGGAACTATTCTCTTACAGATTTATGAATCAGTGAAGAAATTTCAATCTTTGACAACTGATTCCATGTGAATACAGTTTTGGAGACAAAAGCAAGAATTTTTCAATCTGCCAGCTAAAGTATGAAAATATAAGAAAAGGCAACCAGAAGCAGAGACTACCATAGCATTAACATTGTGGGCAACATGGCAGTTGCATTACCAGCTTGTGTACATATACACAACTATTGATGATTGAAGATCACGATCTACCTTAAAGTGAGAATGGAAGAATCTTTTCACCTGCCAAACAAATACAGTTTCAGACTTGGGACAGGCAAAAAAAACTAGTACCAAGAATTGGAGCTTTACCTCTGTGAAAGAATTGGAATTTAGAAAATCTTTCAGCTTCTTCTCTTCAGAATCGAATAAAACAATGTGGCTAGGTAAAGACCAGTTTTTTGCAAATTCTGATGCAAAACCATATGGATCCAACAAGAAACGGTCTGATTCATCAGGGGTTCCTCTTTGTTCACTGATGATGAAATTGTCAACAGATGTCACTTTAAGAAAGATAAGGTGCTGCAAATGTGAAAATTTTAAGAAGGAAACTAATTACAAGTTTAAACCTTGGTGTACAGTCCAAGAAGCGCATGGGCAAATTTTGGTGAAGAGCAGAGTAATAGGGTGTGGCATGGCAAGGTGTCAGGAAGAGTACACTTCTGACTTCGCCACTGAGTGCTTCTCTAGCAAGATAGTGCATTGCATCTTCAGATCCTCTCTGTCCAAGGATTGACGTAAATAACAACCAAAATATAAAAAAATCAGACTACAAATTACTGACTTAGCTAAAGGCCAAGCCTTGTAGAAAATGTGGTAATTATAAAGCTAGAACGATCAGCTTTTCAAAAGAATAAGATATAGAGACATATGTTTAAGCCCCTTCTGATCTTCAAGTATTATGTAGTGGGACACAAATTAGAGAATATAAGTACAAGGTCTTCACTTTCAAAAGGTTTAGGTAATGTACTCTAAAGTTGCATTCTCAAATTGAGATTAAGTATTGCAAATATGATGACTCTCAGAAATTCTTTCAATATTGGCATCCCTCCCTTCCAACAAGAAAAAGTACTTGAAACACAATAAAGGATAAGCTAGCCTCTCAAAGCAACTAAAAGAATAACAAGATTTCCAATCCATATCCAATGAGAGCTGAGAAGTTTTTTAAAATTCGAAGGTCGTGCACTCAAATGACAGTGAACTAAACTATTCTCTTCAAATTCAAAAGATTTGATGGAGTTTGTGAAACACGTGCATTTAGCTTAATCCAAAAAAAGATGCACTAACTAAAATATACTCAGCGTAAATCCATTGATGGTCTTGATAAATATACCTGGTGAACCAAACTCATGTAAAGGCCCATCGGGATGTTTGTGGCAAGCAAAAAGAAAACTGCTAATCGCAACTTTGAAGGCCACTTAGTATGTGTAGTTGATGCCCTTTTGCTCTTACCCATAGGTAAGTCTGGTGATTTAAGAGCTGCTAATGAATACCCTGAAAACATCAATGCTATAGGAAGAACTGGCAACACAAACCTGTTTAGAAAGGTATTAGACTCTACGAAGCAAATAAAAAGCTGACTACAGTAGTCAAATTTAGGATGCACCTGAATTCTTTATGACCTAGCACACTGTACATGCCTACAACCCACCCAATTAAGCCAGAGAGCCTCCAACATTTAGAGTAAATGACGCCCGCCACACAAAATGGCAAGAAGGTGAAGAGCATCACAGGAAAGCCTTGAGTGAAGTACCAGTGCCATGGATGAGTTCCATAATAATCTCCACCAGAGGAAAGAAAGTTGAATTTCAGAAAATTAAGAGGCACTATGACCCAAGACCCATATATCATACAATCCAACAAAGATGTGATTGCGAACACCACTGCCCTGAAAAGGTAAGTGAATATTGACAAAAATAAAGTATTCAGTCATCGAAAAAATGATACACACAAATACATGCAGCCATGCAGGCAACAGATACTTATAAGAGTAACTGAATAACGAATATTACGAATCAAATTTGGAGCAAACACATGTTAAGCTATCCATGGTTTCGAAGAAGATAAATTTATTTAAATATTGTCAACCCAGGTCCTATACAATCACACATGCTCTGATGTGTTTTTGGTGGTTGGGGAATAGCCTGTTAATTATGTGATATTAATTTATGATAGCGAAACAGGATACTCTACATAAGTACTACAAGCAGCTGCGAAACAGATGTCACTGTTCAAATGGTCATGGAAATACTTAATGGGGAATAAAATCGTAAAAAAATGAACTATGTTACTCAACTGCTTCATTTCACCTTTTTAATACCCATCATGGTATCATAACAAGGCTGCATCGTATCGTATCGCCCGTATCGTAAAGGTTTTCAAATCTACCGAATCGATATTACCCGCATCGTAAAGATGTAAAAAAACCGCATTTTAGGCGGGTTTGGGGGATATTTCATGGTTTAAGCCGATATTCGGCGGTACGACAACCGCATCATCCCCGTTCCCACATCACCGTGACCGTTACCGCAACTGTGACCGAAACCGTATTTTCAAACTATGATACCCATGTCAAATATCAATATCCAAACATGGGGATGGACACTTAAAAATTTCCTTTTGGACCAAAACCATGGAAATTTTTCATGAAATTGCTGGGTCCAACACTTGGACTCGTACGGTGACATATAAGCATACCCCAGACCCCAGTCCAAATAACATAGCTGAAAGTGTAGAAAGACTCTACCATAAAGAGATGAGGGCATTGCTAGGCAGCCACTTACCACAATGAATCACAGAAGGACAGAGGAGATAGAAGTAAACAAAGAAAAGTGTTTTCCAAGTCACAAGAGAGCAACAGAGTACAGATTTTGCAAGCTATACAATTTCTCCAGTGCATAATACACCGATGCCAAGAACGTACAAACCATATCCAAACATATACTTATTCTCATGATACAATGTCGCATAATGCCAATGCAAACACAGGAATCTAAATGTCACAAGCAAAATTATGACATGACGAGTATGACAACAAGAGTGCACATGGGAACTACAATTCCGAGGTGGTCAACTAGGTACAGCCTTGACCCGAAAATTTTCGGAGGCTCGAATCTAGCATCAAGAGGAAAGTGTGCGACAAACCAAAAAATCCTAATTCACAGGAGAAGTCAGCAAGACATATGCCTCTGATTTCTGAGTTATCACTTACCACATATAAGACCAGCTCAACCATGGTTAAAATATCATGTAGTTCAACAATGTATGTAATATAATTAACAGTAATAAGATTTTAGGCTGACAATGACCAGGGAAAGAAATTCAAGAACAACAGAGAAAGAGCATTACATAATCTCTTAACATGATTGGAGCGCTACGCCAAAATAATTCAATCACCTCATAACAGTTTTGAAATATGCAAGATTATGGCAAACCAACTTTTTCTTTCTATTTGCTAATTAGCTATTATACCACTACATATATTCATACCTAGAAAAACACAAGAATACGCAAGTGAGATACTCTACTCTACTTTATCCGGGTTATTGTTGGAAGTACTGGTTTTCCATGTCCATGCATCGCTAGAGGTATGATATCAGCTCTACCCATCTCTATTATATAAGCGAAGGGGGGAGGAAGATGGTGTCCTCTCATAAAAAGTCTAATATACCCTTAATGAAATTAAATTGTCATATAAATCTTTTCTTCTTCCTATTTGCCATATATATTGAACAAGTTAATAATGAAATTGAATTTGAAATTTCAATTAAATATTAAATTAAGGAGAATGATTTCCTCTTATTACCTACATGTGAAAAAAAGTTATTCAAAAATTAAATTGATAATATAACTTGATTGACACGAATAGAAAAAAAAATAAAATTTTGAATTTCATAATAATTATACTCATAATATTTTAAAACCTAAATGTTGATTATTCTTCGGTAATCTCTATTATATAAATCAAACTCTTTTCGACAATTGAACCTGATACATAAATTCTTCCACTTTATTTGAGCACAGACTTTCTTTTGATGTATATTTCTTTCTCTCGATAATATATTTGAATAATGATGAACAAATAACTAATAAAACCAATGAAACATTGATTTAAGAAAAATATAGTAAGAAGTTAACAATAATTATAAATGTATTTTCGAATCAAATTTTTTATAACACTGATGAATAACTAATTGAGAAAAACAGAAAAACATTAATTGGACACGCACGCATAGCGTGCAAAAAATGCTAGTTATTAATACTTGAAGCATAAGCCTCTTTACCAGGGGAAGAATCCAAAAGGTATGTCGGGAGGCCCGGATCTAAAGGTTGTCTTAAAAAAAAAGGTATTTCTAAGGAGAAAATAACAAATATGTTTCAAAATAAAATTTGTACATTACGTGAAGCTAATAAGTGTATATATCTACCAGCTCAGCTAACAACTTTCTGAGTCTAGCTAGAATATGACTTTGAAGTTTGAAGGCCTGGGAGAAGCCACACAGCCAGATCCAATAATGCAGTCTCAACTATGCTTGCGTCTTTTCTCCCTCACTATATAGATACACTCAGTTTACACTCTAAATCACCCATTCACCCCTAACAATTACCTCTGCTTTCCTTATCATACTTGGGAAATGAGCAAATGACTGCAATATTCATAGAGAGTAATTAAAACTTTTAATTCTCAGGGATGCATTTAACCATTTATGGTAAACCAAATTGGCTCATTGAAGCTAAATCCACTAAAAGAAGAGTGTTCAGTTCCCTTGAGGTGGTCTCTATCGCTTCTATAGTATCATAGTATATGTATAGCAGCTTTTCGCTAGATTTAGGAGAGTTGAGGTCATCTTCAGCTATAGAGGTAAAAAGAAAGAAACAGGAATTGATTTGTTATCACTACCTGGAGCAATCACAATTACAACATTTCTTTACACGGAATGCTATGCTCAAACAAGAGTACAAGACCCTTACCAGCTACCACTATATTTCTCATAGCAATGACAGAACCTCAAAGAAAAATCCCCTTCTCACATCCCATATCTTTACAAATTGTGCAATGAGTCACATGGAGTGCAAAATAGTATATTATAGTCCTGGTTTTCCATGTACATGCATCTCAAGAGGTATAACATCAGCTCTACTCATTATTAATACTTGAAGCAGAAGCCTCTTTACCAAGGAAAAAATCCAAAAGGTATGTTGGGAGCCCTGGATCTAAAAGCTGTGTAAGATAAAAAAAGGTATTTATAAGGAGAAAAATACAGATCTGTTTCAAAATAAAATTCACACATGACGTGGAGGTGTGAAGCTAATAAGTGTACATATCAACCAACTCAGCTAAAAACTTTCTGAGTCTAGCTAGATATATAACTTTGAAGTTTGAAAGCCTGGAAGGGGCCAGACAGCCAGATTCAATTATACAGCCTCAACTCTGCATGCCTCTTTTCTCCCTTACTATATACATAAATCCTCAACATAAATCCTCAATTTACACTACATCATCCCTAAAAGATACCTCCTGCTTTCCTTCTCATACTTGGGCAATGAGCAAATGACTGCAATTTTCAAAGAGAGTAATTAAAACTTTTAACATGTAATGGTCAGGGATGCAGTTACATCTATGGTAAACGGAATTGGTTCATTGAAGCTAAATCCAATTAAAGAAGACTGTTCAGTTCCCTTGAAGTGGTCCCTATTGCTTCTACAGCATGTATATAACAGCTTTTCTCTAGATTTAGGGCAGTTGAAGTCATCCTCAGCTATCCAACAAAGAAGTATAGGTAAAAACAAAAGAAACAGGAATTGATTTGTTATCACTATATGGAGCAATCACAATTACATCATTTCTTTACAAGGAACGCTATACTCAAACAAGACTCTTGCCAGTTACCACTATATTTCTCGTAGCATGACAGAACCTCAAAGAAAAATCCCCTTCTCATATACTATATCTTTACGAATTGTGCAGTGAGTCACATGGAGTGCCGAAAAGTATATTAAAGTCCTTCCTTGAACAAAATTTTGAGACAAGACAATAAAGTTAAATTGACATAATGCTTTAGCATTCTAAGAGGAATTGAAGGATCACCAGCATTTTACTCCCCCCTCCCCCCTCCCCCCCCCCCCCCCCCGTTGCTCTAGCATTAATGATGAATTGAAGCCAGTTATTATTTGACATCGAGCTGATTTAACAAGATTCAAGAGAAATATTGGACATAAAAATTGAGTGTTATGTTTCTACACTCCACACAGCACTAATTTAAAATAGGCTCCTGATTTTTACAAGGTCTAATAAGTACCATATCAGCAATACTTAAACGCGAGAGCAGGAGAAAACGTAGAAGATAAGTAGTAGTACCAACCCAATAGGAGCGGCCTCAAGAAAGATGAATTTCAATTTATCTGACGCCATGAGGAGCTCAACAAAACCAACATACAACCATACTATAGCACTGGTTGGACGAACAGCACAGGCTAATGCAGCAACAGCCAAAGCCCACCTTCTTGAACTTGAAGACATTTTACCAGAGCTGACTCTCATGCATGGCCAATAATACAAACTAACTACAGTAAGAACAGCCTCTAAGCTGTTTGATAAAGTTCTTGTACAACAGAAAAACACGAACCAGTTTGTAAGGTGAGAGAAAAGCTGTAAGTATGAGTTAAGTACAGCTCGAATGGGAATGTATTAATCAACAATGGAAGCAAGTGAGTTGTTCTGTTATCTGGAGGCCATTTATGATGCATTTACAACTTCCTGCGTCACTGGCTGTCATTCTATAACGTGTGTTCCGAAATCACATCAACTACGATTCAAATTCGTTACTTGCCACATCAGCCATTATAATATGCTATTAGGGCTGTTAAGCATATTGAAACAGTTGATGTACATATAAGAAAAGCTAATACTCATATTTTAGTCCCTATAGATACTTAGATGGTCCAATTTCCCTATTAAATTATACCATTGAGTTTTTAAAAGTATACTTCACCTATAATCTAAAACTCGGTACACTCGTAAATTTACCATGATAACCAAAAAAATTCCAATCAGTCAACTAACAGAGCTATGGTAGCAAAGCAAGATGTAACACCTGCAAGATGTCGCTTCTGCGACTCTGCGTGTTTCACACTTTCACCAGCTTACTACAATTGAAGCAACCACATTTCTTTCCTATGAAAACAGTCAATAATTGGAGCATTTAAAGCAATCTAGCACAAACATCATAAAATTGCAAATACGAAATAACAGAAGGATACTGTCCACCGGGCAACCTGATTCCCAAAAATCATGTTAGAAAACTTGTACAAATACAAATCACATACAGCAGCAAAAACAGATTGCAGCAGACGCGGCGCCTTCATCTGAAAAAATCATAATTAAGAATCATCAGAATGTCATGTCACCCTCTCAGTCTCTTCAATCCACTCAAATACGGAAGGAAATAGGATTGCAAAGAGGTACCATAAGCCAAGGAGTATCAAGATGAAGAAAAGCTAGGATTTTATAAAGAAGAGCAAACAAGAGTGGATGCAAGTAGCTTCGAATTCCCCTCTTCCATTCCCATGTAAGATGTCCATATCTGCAATACCAAAGCAAAAATGGCAGTCTACCCTATTGAGAATTAAAGGATTGAAAGTGAAAAAAAGACCTTTTTGATCAATTAAAATTCTGCGTACCCAAACACAAGGCGATGAGCAACTTCAAGAGACTGCCAGTGCTCATCAGGGTTAAAATATGTCTGCACTACTAATGAGTTCAACATACGCACACCCACACAAAGGTAAAACACCCTTCTACATGATCCATCAGAATCCGAATTGTTCTTTGTGTCATCATGGACAGCCACCGGAACTTCTGTTTCCCTTTTTTCAGCTGCAGCACTAGCATTTTGTCTCATTCTCATCATTCTACAACAACAACAAGAAGAAAAAACTAGGATCATTCTGAACATTTTCCATGCCTCTATTTCAGAGCATAAGCACCAGCATAATGTATCTAGAACTATGCTGCTTAAACAAATTCATCAAAAGGGCATTTCTTTCCCCCAAGAAATGTCCGGGTCATATCTGCTTCGTTCGTATCAAAGTCCCTTACCAAATTGGTGTGTTGGTCGGTGTTGGTGGGCGGTGGAGGGTGGTCTGTTTTTATCTATCTTTGTTGGTGTGTCGTCGGTGGTTGAGTGGTTGTTGTGACTGTAAGGGGTGGTTCCACTTGAGGTGGGTGAGTTCATGAGAAAGAGGGTTGCTGAATTCAGAACCGTTTTGTACAAACTAGAACTGTGGCAATTTGGTAAATAACGAGAAAATGAACATTAATTAAATGCAAAAGGAAAGAAGTTATGGTCTAGAGGTGTGCTATATACAGCAAAAAAAAAAGCTAAATACAACATCTAAAATTTTAGAACTTAACCATGGTTAATTTTACCTTTTTATATAAAAAAAAAATATGAGATTGACAAACAGTGAAAACATAAAATCCATTACATATATCTCCTCAGCAAATGATAGTAACAAGGGCAGGTTTTTGTGGTTGACTGAAGTTTGCAAAGTAATGCATGCATAATCTAGATGATAGTGTTTCTCAAAATATGGAGCCAAACACTAATGCTTCTGGTAGACCTGACCTGTCCTATTCTGTTGTTTGCAATGGAGATTTCATGTAATTACGGAAACAGTGCAGGGAAGAACCAAAGAAGCAAATAGAACCAGCTAGATTTCGGAAATCTAAGCAAAGATATGAAGTACCTTACTTTCTTGATTACTTAATAACATTTCACAGTACGGCATAAATAGTTCAGCAATAAAACTCCTAAGCACTCAATCATAACAGACCTTCAGCTATCCTGTATCATAAATGGGAAAAAAAAGTTCCCAAGTATAATTGTTGCCTGAAGTGATAAAGATACAAATATGATATAGATTATAAACAAAGTATTAACCCACATCAGAAGTTCACAATTGCACAGCATTCGTGCAAAACACAAATCTGGAGAACTGAACATCGGACATCAACACTCGGCTACGCAAATATGCAATCAAATTTGAGTTTAAAAATTATGTATAATGTAATTAGAACCACTAGTTTAAACAGAGGCACTTCAATTTGAGTTTGATTATTCATATAGCTAAACACAAAGCACAGAAATTTAACTACCTTTGACTCATGGGCAACTCAAAACACATTCAAATTACATGAAAACAATCAAAAATCTTGTTCAAAAAGAATTAAAGGTTCAAGAAAGTTACCTGGTGTGGCTCTTCTGATTCCGGCAAGAGTGTGGAGGGGGTCGTCAGCAACGTGCGAGGAAGGTGGGGGTCGTCAACATTGGGCGACGGGGTACCCGATGTGGTCGCCGGCGTCGCGCGAGCAGAAGCTATGATGAGGAGGAGCGACGAGATCACTGTGAGGAATAAGTGATGACGATGACCTAAATGATTGTTTGTTGCAATGAGAATTATTATTTTCCATAAAAATTTACAATTTGTGGGAATTGTTAGGAAGTCAAAAAGTGAATACGTATTTAATGTATAGTAATTTTTTTTTTTCTAAAACTACACTAGTTTTAGGATTCGTGCATAATGCACGGGAGTATTTATTATTTTATTATATATTTAAAAGAAGTCACATAATAACAATGACATAAATTACAAAAAATAATAAAATCATAATGTAAGAATGGTGAAAAACACAAATTACAAATGTAAAAAGGATAAGAGTTATTAGCTCAAGTGGGTATAGCGCTCTCCCTTTACTAGTCAACTAGAATTTTTTGAAATTTGAACATTAGACATACAAAGTATAATTGTTTTTAGTTGCAAAATTTGATTGGTTTAGTTTCTGTCACTTAAGTCTCTCACCATTCTTTTTGTGTTTTTTTTTTTTACATTTCAAAGTTAAATTCTATGAACAAAATAGAAATTTTATTGAATTTATTTATGATTTCTAATATTATAATTTATTAGTTGATTTTTTAAATTAAGTACAGTACTTCATAAATTGTAAAGAAAGTGGACACTTTAATTTCAAGTCAATTTTTCCATAGGCTGTAGTTTGTAAGTGAATTTTTAAGTTTTTATAAAGTTTTCTTATTTTAGCAATTTGCATAATGTAAATTATGCAATTTTATGATTTTAGTTGACTTGTGAGTGATTGTTATAATTATATTTTTGGTATTTTTGTTTGAAGCCCCTTTGATTGGTAAGTGAAATTGTAATTTAAAATAGGAAGGGGGGCAAAATAGGCATTTCAAAAGAGGACACGATTGTTCCCCCCTTCCCTTATATAATGGAGATGTGTTGGTGCTTCCTACAAGGAATCGTCGTCTCTGAAATCTTATAGGAAATTTGGTGGAGTCAAACACGGTTAGTGTCATTCTTGGGATAAATATTTTTTCTCCGACATTACATTGCTTTCGAAAAAAACAATAGCTTCAATAACACGATTGCCTAAATGATTGACAATTAACCTCGTGTCATTACATAATCCAGATATTTGATCAATATTACTTAGAAGCATAAGTGGCGCACCAACCTCTATGCTATGATTCGGGAGTCCTAAGCATCTTGGAGAACTCAGTGGAGTATATTTCATGTACTCCAAAATTGTCTTCTTCTTTTGCTTATAGCATCCGAACTCAAATACACTTTCTCTTCCTTGGGAATGGTAGATAGAACATGATCATTGACTATCTCCACTATCTCGATCAATTGTTGGCGACAAAATAGCTCTTTCTTAGAAGTATTTCGCTTCCCAAATATGCTATTGTAGTTCTAGGTATGTGCTATCAACAATTGATGAAACTGGATCTGCCCTAGGATCTATAAGGATATCTTTTGCAACCTCGATTATGGCTTCATCATCGTTAGGACACCCAACTTTTCCGTCTCCTAAACTTAGTATCCAATTCATGAATTCGCATAATTCATCCACAACAAATTCCTTATAGATCTTGTTGCGCCCGTGCATGATGCACGCGAATTTTTTCGTTCAATAAGCATAGTTATATTGGCAATTACATTATCTTTCTCTATCTTCATCATATGAATCCCTTTTATATTTCTCTTTATCGCTCTCCTCTCCTTTATTCTCGTGCCCCCCTTGTTTCGTTTATTTTAGAACAGAGGACGTATTTGCTAATAATTTTTATCTTTATGGTACAACAGACTTTGTAAATAATTTGTTTTCATATTTTTTTTAACATTTAGATTAGGAATTTTTATAGATAATCTAGCAATTTGTTGATAAATATTATTTTCGTTATCCCACATGTTATTTTCCTAAATCATACCCAATTCCAACACAAATATAGGTAAGATTTAACCCCCTTATCTCTAAATGCTAACTTCATGGCTCATAATATACATATTTCTTAGAAATTTGAATTCTAATATATGCATAAAGACAAATAAAGTGAGAAACTGAAAAACTCAAATTGAAAAGGTGTCGAGAGATCCTGAAAAGTGAGAGAGAAAGAGAGAAACTAAAAATGGGTTAAAATATCTAAATGTAGATGACATAGGTGGAAAAAGAGGAGAAAGTAGCTCAAACATGTTATCAAGAATAGAAAATGCAAAAAATGTTAGATTAAAAAGAAACATATCAGAAAGAAAAGTGTGTAGAACAAAAAGAAATGGAGGGAGTATTATTACTGTTGCTATCTAAATATTATGTTTTAGGAAATTGAGCATGTCACATTTGCTCTTATGACTATTTAAACTTATATAATATAATTAATAGGATTGCATATATATCTCAATAATATAATCAATCGATTTTCTTACAATTTAAAATAAACCCACTCTTTTAAACTTATTAGTCATCATAAGATAATCTTAACCGAATTTATTTGAACAAATATGAATTTATTATATCGTATTTTATGAATACGTTAAACTTTATTTTTTCTTATTTTTGCTGAACTAACTTTGTTTGAACTTATCCGGGCATATTAATTCTTATTAGATTTTATGTGAAGTTATATGAATTTGACAGAATTTAATGAACTTTTTTGTTTTCAATAAGGACTGGAAAAAAATGGTACCGTATCGTATGGTACACCACTTTAGTTGTTCTTTTATTTAATTAAGTCTGTAGATCCATTTATTAGATTCTCTAACACTATAGTTTAACCTATCTAAAGAAAAAGTATTCGCTTTAACCCATTGCTTCATTCAGAGGTTCTTATAAAATGACAATTTGCACTATTACTATCACTCTTTCATGCAACCATTACCGCTCCCGAATTCCGTTGTCTCGCTCAACCCCTCTACTTTGTGATATAGTATCAATGAACCTGTCTGATTTCGTGTACACTTCATTGACTCAACACCGCGCATGTTATCTATCATAAAAATATTCTTAACAATTAATTGTTGTTGATCTAATAGTTATAGCTTTTTCAATCCTTGTTGTTTTATAACTTTGTAAATCAAAATATTATATTTAAGAAAATTCAACACATCAAGTTTGGATTTATGAATGTTTTAACTTATACAGTATGATTAATAGGATTGCGTAAATGTCTCAATAATATAATCAATATGTTTTCTTACATTTGGAAATAAACCTAACTCTTTGAACTTATTAGTCATTATTAAATCTTAACTGAATTTATTTGAACAAATATGAATTTATTAGACCTTATTTTATGATTATGTCTAACTTTATTTTCTTTTTATTTTTGTTGAACTGACTTTGTCTGAACTCACCGAGCTTATTAATTTTTATTAGATTTTATGTGAACTTATATGAATTCGAATGAATTTATTGGCCTTTTTTGTTTTTAATAAGGAATAAAAAATGAACAGAATGATACCCTATTGTATAGTGTACCACTTTGGTTGTTCTTTTATTTAATTTTGTAGAAGCATTTATTAGATTCTCTAACACTATAATTCAACCTATATATCTAATGAAAAAATATCCGCTTAACCCATTGCTTCATTTAGAAGTTTAGATAAAATGACAATTTTCATTATTACTGACACTCCTTCATGCAACCATTTTTGCTCCTGAATTCCTTATTATGGCTCAACCCTTATATTTTATGATATAGTATCAATTAACTCATCTAATGTTGGTGTACACTTAATTAACTGAATACCGCGCGAGTTATCTAAAATAAAAGATACTCTTGACAATTAATTGTTATTGAACTAACACTTATAGCTTTTGCAATCCTTGTTGTATTATAACTTTTAAATCTAATTATTATATTTAAGAAAATTCAGCACATCAAGTTTGGAATTTGGGCACAAAAAAATATCAATCTATGAACACCGGCCTAAGAACAATAAGTAAATCAATACTTATTGCATCTTACTAATTAAAATATCTTCACTAATATCACTTGATGTGATTCTCAGAATGATCAAAGCTCCTTTGCTTGTAGGTTGTTTTTGACGGTATGAAAGCAATTTCTCAATTTGATTTTATTCAAGTTTTTTGCTTAACTAAATCCTTGAAAGAAGCTGGGAGTATATTAGGTTGTGATTACATCAACACCTTATATAATAGATTGAACAACAAAAAATTCTAGAAGGTTTTAACCCTGGTAAGGTAAAGCATAGTACATAGTTTAGGTAATTTAAACCTAAGAAAACCAATGTAGAAAGTAAACGTTTCGAAATTTATACAAATCAATTAATTTATTTCTTTTACATATTTATCATAACCAAATATTTTGTACATAAGCAGCAAGATATACAAAGAAACATACTATGAAAAGTCTCCAACACTATAGTTCAACCTATCCAATGAAAAAGTATTCACTTAACACATTGCTTCGTTTAGATGTTCAAATAAAATGATATTATGCACTATTACTGTCACTCCTTCATGCAACTATTTTCGCTCCCGAATTCTATAGTCTCACTCAACCCCTCTCCTTTGTGATGTAGCAACTTAATTATTTCATATGATGTTGGTGTACACTTCATTGACAGAACATCACGCGTGTTATCTAAATAGAAAATATTCTAACAATTAATTATTATTGAACTATAACACTAATACCTTTTGTGATTCTTGTTGTATTATAACTTTGTAAATCTATGGAGGCAAAACTAACTACATCTATGTTAACTGCTAGGCGTGTCGCGCACCTAATAAAAATAATTTCCTAACTAACATCCTAACTATGTAGAAGGGAAAGTCAAGGTCGAATCCACAGAGACAAACAGTATCAAACACTACTAGAAATGTCGACTCAATTTAACTAAACAAGTGACAAACAATGATGGAGAAGGTGTTGAACTAATAATAACGCTAAATAATGACAACTACATAGAGCACACAAGGTAAAATCAATCAATAAAAGCACCTAGAATTAAGTATCCCCACTAGCACGAATAATACATGAATAATTCCCATCCCAATAAACATAATCAATGATTCAAAATGTGTAATGCACTCCATAACTACCAAATATGTCTCCCGAGTACCTATGGCTACTCTAAACAAGCAATCAAACATATTTCCATGGAATCATGCAAGAAAGAGACATTAAACATGACATCACAAATAAATTCCTAGTAATCCTATCTACTTAATTATTCCCAGAGAGATACTCATACTCTTGATTGAATCAACAAGACATAATTAAGGAATCAATTCAAAATCACCTATCCCTAGCATGATAATGAAAATAAGCACAATTCAATCAAACAAGAACAATTAATCACATCAAATTGGGATTATGGGAGGAATTCATGTATTAATCATTGCTAGGGTTCAACTTAACCCTATATTATAAAACTACTCACTCATAATTGAAATAACAAAGCAATTGATAAATAAATCAAAAGACATAATTTGAATAAAGGAAAGAGGAAATTAAAAAACTTAGTCTTTACTTGAATGGATCAAACTTGTAGGATTCAAGGTTCAATACTGGAGTTTCCTCTCAAAAGCTCTATAAAAAGTTCTACGCTCTTTTCTAATAATGAAAAAGTACTCAAAAAGTATGTTTAACAAAACCTAATAATGCCTCCATAAACTAGAAAAGGAAATAATTTAAAGTCGTGAAAATAGTCGGGCAACATCTTGCACGGTCGAGCGAGAAGTTGCACAGGCGTGCAACACCGTGCACGATCAAGCAGAATTCTGCTTGGGCGTGCACGCGAAACAGAAGGTTTTGATGCTTTGGTTTACAATTATGCACGAGCAAGCGGGATCTCGCTTGGGCGTGCGCCTTGGTGCGTGGGCAAGCGAGCATCTGCTTGGGCGTCTGCCTTGGTGCGTGGGCAAGCGAAGTTCTGCTTGGTCCCGCAAAGAAAGTATTCTTCAACATCGTCATTAATTCCCTTCAACCCCAAAACACTCAAACTCATCTTCTCGCATCCGGAAATCGCCATCTAGACCATATACGAACCATATTAGCTTCTCTTAGTCACAATCGATCTTAATAACCTGAAAATCACAGAAAAGAGCCAAAAGTATCTCGAAATAACATAATGGTTCAAAAGAATGTCCAAATGATGCAATTAGATCTAATATGCACTAAAACCTTCATGAAAAAGAGACTTAATACCTACCTATATGCAACTAAAAACGACTTATCATTTACAAATCTATATATGAAACAAATATTTATCTAGATGATAACTTTTCATATAATCAACTTATAATGACATTATTAACTACGTGAAGCCATCGCATTTTCAAATATGACACATTCTGCATATATTTACTATAAGTAAATAGATGAAAAAATTGATATGAGAATAGGAATAATATGAAAATTCATCATTTTCTTTTTAGAATATCAAGAAAAAAAGGGCAAGCACCATCTAGCTCCTTACAAATAGAGTTGCAGACATTAAGTGCATCTCCTTACAACACCACATGAGTAAAGCCCAACGTCTTACCCAACTGTCAAACATTATCATATTGTTACTTGTAGCTTAATAATAGTTGTACTGATCTTGTTCAGTAGATTAGGTAAATATCTTAGCGTAGATATCTTCTTAGTTGATCTACTCATAGTTGACTTTCATCCTTTTGTACGTAAACTATATTATCCTTTGTTTTTTTATGGGAAACTATATCCTTTGTTTTTTTATGGGAAACTATATCCTTTGTTGTATACGACTCCTACTGATGTACTATATAAGTTGTGGCAATCACTGACAATATGTAACTTTCCAAACTCTTTCATTATGCATTTTTTATTCACAAAACTAACTTTTCTTGACCCTAAAACATAAAAAATAAATGAGATTGTGTTTGACATGGGCTAAAAGCTTATAACATTCCAGGATATTTGGAATTAATGGTGATTATCATATTCTTTACTATTCTCTTTCTCATAAAAAAACATGATCATATTTCCACATTTCGTGATTCCGACAAAAGTTGATAAACTATAAGATAATGAACCATATATTGAATATTTTTTCCATTTGCTTTGTTTGTCCTAGTTGTAAATTCTACCAAACAAAATACATGATCATCTTTATGCGGCAAGTTGAATTCTCTCACTTTGATAACCAATTGTGCAATGTAGACCCATAAGTTTCAGTTAAACTAAATTAACCCTCACATTTTGTTCAACATTTAATATTCACCCCATGTTTTAAAAATACTTAAAGATATTTTTGAAATACATAATATTAATCATATAATTTTATAGCATTTAACTATAATTTTATAGCTTGTCCAATATGTTTCAATAGTCATCAATTCACCGGATACAATACTTGTCTGAAAATTACTTATTGATTTAAAAATACCAATATTAACCTAAAAATGACCGATATTGACTTAAAAGCGACCCATTATGACTTAAAGTGAATTTTTCTACTAATAATAATTTATTATACATCAGATGCACCTGATACTAATTGTAATTTTATAATATACTTAACAAAATTAAGCTTTACTGAAATCCGACTGAAATTTGTGGGAAATGACTATAGTTCGCAAATAAAATACACTATTACTAAACTAAATGTTCTCGTATGTAGTTGTAGTTTCTCTCAGCATATCCTTGAAATCATGTTGTCAAAGACAAACCATGAAAATGCTTCACAAATTTGAATGTTCACTTATCATTCGAAACATTAGATTTGTAATACCTTGAGTTCGTCATGTAGTGAACATATTCGAAAATACTTAACAAATTTGGTCGTAGCTAAGTGATTTTGTTTTATAGTATTAGATAGATATACTAACAAAGTGTTTTCTCCCCCTCCCCCAAAAAAAAGTGTTTTCTCTCTCCAAATATCAACTCTTGAAGTGAAAATAAATTCTATGGACATCTTTCATGATATTTTTCATGATTTTCGTGATTGATAATATACTATCTCCGATATTTCACTAGTAGAATAAATGCTTATTGTTGCGGTCATTAAGTGGCCTATTGCGGCGGTTTTGGCCGCGCAATAATTAAAGGGGTAACAATAAGTAATTTATATATTGCTGTAGTTTTAAACCGCAACAATATTTGAACATATTGCTGCGGTTTCCAGCTAAAACCGCAGCCATATATTTATTTTTTATTAAAAACGAACAACGTATTACTGCGGTTTTGGCTAGAAACCGCAGCAATAGCTTGGCCTATTGCTGCGATTATTGCCCAAAACTGCAACAATACGTCCTGGTACATGTAAAAAAATTTTTTTTTTTTGGAATTTTGCAATTAAATTTGAAAGATTTAAACCATGCAACTAACTCATCCACTGTCCACCAAATTCGCGGACAAACTGAAGATGAAATAACATGAATTTCATTAATATATAAAGCTAAAAAAATTAATTACATAAATATTACAATAGATCAAAAAGTAAAATGAAAAGGCAAAAATAACAAAACAACTATTACAACTTAATGACTAATTACAAAAATTATAATAAAAACAAAAAAAAGAAACTGATCTAAAAAAAACGAAAAAATCAAAAAAAAAAAATCCTAAAACAAAAAAATCTAAAAACATATCTAAAAAACGAAAAAAAAAATCCTAAAACAAAAATTACAAACATATCTAAAAACCCGAAAAAAAAAGAAAACCGAAAAAAAAGGTTTAAGGCTCGAACGAACTTACAACTCGTTTTCAAACGAAAATAAAAAAAATCCCGTTTCTCAAAACCCGTTGCTTTTTGAGAACGATTCAAAAAAATCAAAAAACCATTCATGGCTCGCGTCTTAACCTTTGAGAATCAGATCTCGTTTTTCGAAACCCATTGCTCTCCACCATTGATCGTCGCTTGCCTCTCCTCACCAACGATTCATCACTCACCATAGCTCGCATCTCAATATTCTCAGCGTTTCGCCATGGTCGACGTATTGCGGTTTCTTGTTTCGCCATGGTCGAATATGTATTGTGTTGTGAAGGTGAAGGTGAATGACGAGAAGAGAATGGGTTTTCAAGAAAGAAAAAGATGAAGGGAAGAAGATGAAGGGAAGAAGATGAAGGGTCGAAGGTTGAGAGAAGGGTGTAGGGTGAATGACGAGGGATGAGAGTGAAGGGTTGAAGGTTGAGAGGAGGGAGGTTAAGAGAATTAGTGAGGAGTGATAACTAAACGGCTGAGAGGATGAGAGAATTATGAGGAAAAAACAAACCCTAGCTATTATTTTTTTTAATATTACATTTAATATATTGCTGCGGTTTTTGACGAAAATCGCAACAATAGGTCTGGTCAAAAAGTCAAATTTTTTCAAAACTTTTCCTGTTGATACTATATTGCTGCGGTTTTTGGCCGAAACCGCAACAATATATTTATTTTATATTTTACCTTTTCGTTTTACGATATATATTGCTGTGTATGAGTAAAATCGCAGCAATACCACCGCAGCAATAAGCAATTATTCTACTAGTGTTTATTAGTTTACCAGTATTTTTTTTGGGACGTTCCTTATTAATTTACCCATTTCTTTTGTTACTATTTTTGGAATGAGACTACTTACTTTCCATCACACAAACATTCAACTTTAACATAAAATAATAGTTTCTCTTTCTTTCTATGTCCTACAACATTGTTTCTTCTAAAACTTTGTGCAAAAAAACGGGTAAACTAATAAAGATCGGATGGAGTATACCATATGACACATAATAATTGCAATGCTTTGAATCGTAAGGTTCATTATACTCACTTAAATTATCTTGAACTTTATACTCATTATAATTTTTTTATAAAGAGTTTAAACTCTTTTATGAATGAGAAACTGAACTTATGTAACTTATCTTAACTTATTTGAACGCAATCTTATTATTTTTAAGGTGAAAAAAACACACTTAAAAGATTATGGTAAACTGATTTTATTTATTGAGGATGTATTATCTAGTAGTTTATGGTATCACTTTAATCTAATGTTTCATTTTAGGGAAACGATATAGTTGGTAGTGTTATTGTACTCAACCCTTCAATCAATGTTAAATCTGATCCTCATTACCATGAATACTGCAGATATATTACCATGAATACTTTACCATCACATGCACTCAAAAGAGTTGGGAAGCAAACATAAGTCTACACTATTTCTTACAATGCTTTAGAATGTGACGGAAGATATGTTACTCAAACTTAATCATTGGTGTCATTGATACACAACACAAGTCTATACTATTTCATTAAGAGATCCATGTTTATTCGTCCAAACATGAAATTACCAAAATTACAATACTAATAAAACGACTTTGTTTTTTTTTCCATAAGATAACCATGAATTATATAATCTTGTAAAAAATAATGATGAACCATATCATTAGAAACGCTTGGGTAATGTTCTATAAATGATAATTGTAGAATGATATATTACATTTACATTGACATAGTATATAGTAGTATAATACAACCTACTGCTATCTAGGATAAAATATAGTACAACCTATCGCTACCTAGGATAGTTACAAATGATAGAGATAATTACAAAAGATAAAGTAGGAATCTACAATTATATCTAGGATAGAATATATTAGAGACTAAGTAAAGATAGTTACATAAGAGTAGTTTAGGCTACGTTCAAGAAAGAGTATGCAATTAGTTTGGGTTTGGCCATGATAATTCCTCTATTTAGTCAATGCAACATGCAAAGGAAATCTTTAGCCTAACAGGGTAAATTGCAAGGTGATGAAACGAATGTATGGAGGAAAAAAAAATGATGAATTTGGTGGAGGATAATACCACATAAAACGTGTATTTATACTTAATATTCACTGATCCTTTTGTTGAAATTGAGAACTTGCTTGAATTACTTCCCTAATTTATGCAAAGTTTGATATTTATATGATATCAATCACGTGATTATTGTCCTAGATTGATTACGTAATAGTAAACAAATATCATTAATTGATGATTTCCATATTAAAGCTTGATTGAATCAATTCCTAAAATCACGTAATTCAATTTAGGAAGGAATGATTTTGATCTAGGTGATCAACTTGCACATGATTTGAGTGAATGTTAAGAATTTCGGATACTATCAATTTAAATTAAGTGATTGATTGGCAATTACCATTAATATTGACAATAATTAAGATTGATTGATAATTTAAATTGATTACCATTTTTATTTGGGAATTTAAAATTTCGAAACGTAACCAATATGGGAATTATAAATTTCGGCCAATAGTATATGAATTTGGGTTTTTAATTGCGTAATTGTAACCATAATTAACGTCAATCACATAAATATATAAACGAGATATGCTTGATTTCCGGAGATCTTATATGAGATCATGATATTAATTATCTAATTTAAATACTCAATCAACATAGTTCACGATTTTTTAGCATTTTACAAAGAATTTTGGCCACAATATAGTGACATGCCACGTGGACATCGATTTGAGAGTCTTTAGTTTGTGAAGCTATAATTGCTCGATGAACATAAGCCTGCCACGTAGGATTTAGGATTTTACTTTAGATAACAGTATAGATATAAATATAGATATTATATGATATAATATATGATATTGATTTTATCTTTTATTTTATTTTATTTTTAAAACCCAAATTTAATCCTTCAAGTCTGTTAATTGGGAAACTTAAAACTTCGCCCAAAACTTTACTACTTGCAGCCATCTATACTCATATTTCAGTACCTCACAACTCTACTACAACTTGCTGCAAAATTCTACTGAAAATAATCAATAACCACCTAGTTTTTTAATTTCCTAATTGACATAAATCATGCATGATTGATATTTTAATTTCATTACCATATATGAATTACAAAGGAAAATCGAAAGTATAACAATATGGGAGTGAATAATTTTCGGCCAAATTTAAATAGAATTGGAGATTATGAAAACCGACCTTGCCTTATTTATTCCACAATTTATGCTAATCACCCATAATTACCTCAAATCATTCGTAATTAAGGCATCTAATTTCCGAAATCTTGTAAATTTCGGATTCATCCAAGGCGAATCCTACGGGACACCCTATATGATAGTTTTACATTGGTTGTGCGCTAGAATTGATCGGTGAACATGAGCTTGCCATATAGAATTTAGGATTTTGCTTTAGATAATAATATAGATATAGATGATTAATGAGATAATCATAGGCTCAGACACGTACATCATTCAATCTGTTGCTCAAAGTTTCAAAGGATTTAATATATTTCCTTCGTAAATCTACTCTCGTAAAAGTTGTTGTGCACATGCTTCGTTGTAGAGTCCCTATCCTATGCTAGTCAAATAGTACTAATTTTCTCTTGATTTAAAGAAATCCAATTTATAATTTCTCTCAATTGAAGCTATGTATTGTATTCTACCAATTCAATATAATAAGCTACAACAAATTTGATTAACTTTGATTTTTAATTTCTATTATAATATCATAATAAGAATAGGAAGTTTTTAAAAACAACTAAAATTATTGCTTTCTCATTACAAATCTGTACAAAATTCTAACAAAGCGAAAAGTGAGATTAGCTAATTCTATTGTCAAACTCTAGTTCAAGTTATTTTCTCTTTTTGCATAGAATCACACTTCGAAAATTGTAATCTAGGATTATTGATTAAATCATGATTTTAATTAGGCATTTCAAACAAACTTGTGAGATCTTTTTGATTACATTTAAGCCGAATGTACAAAATTTTGCTCAAGATACATTTTTCGTATCAATAGAAATATAATCGAGCAAATACTTTATTGTTAATACGACAACACTCCGTATTGTTTAAATCAATGTCTTCAAAATATTCATCATCTTTGTAAGCTCTTGGAGGAATGCATTGTAAATCATATAACATCATATTCTAAAAATCAAAATATGGGTGATATCCATCTATTGTTGTCTTGACATCTTCAACATAAGCCCAAACCTCATTGCTTCTATTGATATGAAACGTGGACATACTTGACACATCGTGAAAATAAAGATGCCCTCCACGAAATAGTATTAAAACCATATATTCAACATCCAAGAAATTCGAATAATCAATTTTAGGGGGCCACTTTCCCTTTGGACGATGGGATTGTATAAGGTTTTGTGGAGGGCATGACATTGCTTTGAGGTGGAGGACGAAGTTGGCATGACAGTGCAAATTGAAAACACGAAAATGAATAGTGATGATGCATAACAAATTGGTACTATTTATATATACTAAGAAAGAGCTTTGTAAAACATGTACTTAATTTCGGATATTTATGTGAATTGAGTAATTGATTGACCGAAATTATAGTTGATTGCCAATTAACATAAATCATCCTTGATTGATATTTTTATTTCATTACCATATATGAATCACAAAGGCAAAACTGAAAGTACATAAAATTGGAATGAATAAATTTCGGCCAAATTTAAACATAATTGGAGATTATGAAAACCGACCTTGTCTTTTTTATTCCACAATTTATGCTAATTATCAATAATTACCTCAAATCACCCCTAATTAAGGCATTTAAATTTTCTAAATCTTGTAATTTTCGGATTCACCCAAGGCCAATCCTACGTGGACACCCGGTATGATAGTTTTACATTGTTTGTGCTCTATAATTGCTCGGTGATTGTGAGCTTGCCATGTAGGATTTAGGATTTTGCTTTAGATAATAATATAGATACTATGATAATGTACACATGTTGACTTGTAATATATCTCTTGTAGTATAAATATGGCTTTTGCCATAAGTAGCACTACACAACTTTGGGAAGAAAGAATCACTTCACTGTTATTTTCACTCTATAATCTTTCTGCTCCCTTTGTTTCACAACACGTTATCAGCACAAGTTTGCTACCGACAAATTCAAAGGTATCTTTAAAATCTTTACATCCATTCTGCTTCAAGTTCTAAATTTTTTTCTCCAAGCACAACCCTTGACTATCCGAACATGGATCAAGAAGGTAACGGGATTAACATTATTTTGCACAATGTCTATGTCTTGGGTGTTAATTTTTGGATAGAGAGAAACAATGTGCCATTCACTACCAACCCAGTGAGGGGATCTGTAAGATAACCCCGACCCAGTAACCTTAACGACGATAAAAATACGCATACCAGAGAGAACTTACAAACTCGAGTTCCCAACACCAATAATAACCCTTCTATACAACCAACTGAAAATCAACCCCCACCAAGTAATAAAAGAGATAGAGATGAACAGAAAGAAACTAGTAGTAAACGTCATCATGCCGCTAACCCAAAAAATAAATAATTTGATAATAACGCCACCTTCATGGAGGCCAAGGACATTTATTTACGTTATTTCTTTTTGTTCTTGAAATGGCTATATGGACAGGTTAATTTTTAAAAAAATTGCCGCCTATATAGACGGCCTAGTAAAGTTTAGTTTTTTTTTAAAAAAAAATTGCCGCCTATATCTAACGATTCTAGTTTGGACATGTCAGGAATGGAGAATTTGGAAGCCATAATCGTCTTTTAGATTGTTGTAATTAAAACAATAAAATGATACTTATCTTTTGAAGCATGAACGAAGAACAGATTGTCGTGACGTGGATGACCACTATCCTAAGAGAAGATTTCGCGCTACCCTGGTGCAATAGAAACCAAGCGATCGTCCTCTAGGATTAACACGACTCCAAGATATGTGTGCACTCACACCCCTCGGATTGAGATCAGAAAATTGCCCAAAAACCAGAGAATATTTTATGGAGAAGTCTGTAAGAGAGAGTTTTTTTTCTATGTATTGACTGAAGAGAAAACAGCCTTTAAATAAGGCTCCAAAGAGAAAAACGGAAGGCTGAGTATAAGGAATGAGAATCAATTAGGCTTCGGAAATCTTGCTAGCAATGGTTACAGAATACGGTAATAATGGCAATCCGAAATTCTGGCGATTTACGACAAAACAAAAGAAGGAAATCTAAAACGGACCACAGACTGCAGACTCACAGCCCGCGCTCACCACGAGCCCGAGCCCGGCCGGTGCGCGCGCGTGTGGTGTATCCATCCATCTAGCACTCTATCTAACAAGTAGTGTTAAGGAACTCCTATTAATAAACAAGGTGAAGAAAAGCTGTTTTTTCAATGTGGTACAAGAGCTTTTTACTTTGTCCTTTCCACTCCTCAGTTTGAGGTTTTTCTTGTAGAGTAATTGTTGAACTTCCAACAATCCCCCACAGGTTCAACAAGAGAGAAAAGAAAAGGAATGAAACGGAAAAAGAAATGGCTTTGGGCAAAACAAACCAATTGCATTAGTGTCAATGTCTTGCAACTTGAATTAACACTTAGTGCTTTTAATAAGCTACGATCTCTTTCCTATCAAGTGATTTGAGTCTTGAATTTAATAGGGAGGAAAAAATACATCACTTAAGCACACAATTGACCATGTATAATATTCTGATTCTCCGCGAATAATAGTGACGCCTTATACTGGCCAATACGTCCAGACCTGGATGCTCATAGATGCTTTAGAGAATTAGCCCATGCAAATCTCATAGGAAGCGGCCACACTTCCACATCTAAGCAGGTGAATCCCATCAAGTGAGAGCTACATCACATCTCCAAAAATATGGATATAGGTTCATTAAGAACCTTAGCTCACCCTAAATCTCAATTTCAAAATGTAGCAAGCACATTACATCATAAACATCTAGGGATGGAAAATAAAAATTTGTGCTTCCGAATTATTCATAATGTCCTCCCTTGAACTCATAGTGAGTGGAAGTTCATTAGTTACAATTTATCCAATGGGCCTTAAGCCCATCCCTTATGATGTTTCCAAAACTAGTTTCCTACAAAGGTCTTTGGTTAGCGGATCCGCAATGTTCCTTTCTGATTTAACATAATTCAGTGATATCACTCCATTTGACAATAAATCTTTGACATCCTTATGCCTCAAACGAATGTATCTCTTTTTCCCATTGTAGGCGTGGTTGTTTGCAACAGCTATGACAGCTTGTGAATCACAGTGGAGAGTGACAGAAGGAGCTGGCTTCCCCCACATTGGAATAACTACAAGCAGATTTCTCAACCATTCAGCCTCATGACCTGTCAATTCAAGAGCAATAAAATCATATTCCATAGTGGATATAGCAGTATAAGATTGCTTGCAAGATTTCCAAGATACAGCTCCACCACCTAGTGTAAAGACATAGCCACTAGTAGAGTTAATTTCATCATTACTAGATACCCAGTTTGTCACAAAAACCTTCCAAAACAGCTGGAAAGTTAGAGAAGTGTAGACCCCAATCCATGGTACCTTTAAGATACCTAAGCAACCGTTCAAGAGCATCCCCATGATCTTTGTTGGGGTTATGAGTGTACCTGCTAAGTCTACTTACCACATAAGCAATATCAGTTCTTGTGTAATTCATAAGAAACATAACACTTACAATAACTTTCGGATACTCGGATTGACAAACTGGTTCACCCTTATTTTTCATTAAACGAAAACTTGGATCGTCATAGGGGGTTCTGACTGGATCGACATCAAAAGAGTTAAACTTTTTAAGAAGTTTTCTACATAGTGAGACTGATTTAAACAAATACCACTTGGAGTTCTTTTAATTTTAACGCCCAAAATAACATCAGCCTCACCCATGTCTTTCATTTCAAATTTTAAACTTAAGAAATTCTTTGTCTCCTTGACACGATCCAAGTCAGTACCAAATATTAGCATATCATCCACATAGAGACAAATGATAACACAGCCAGAGGCATCATGTTTAGAGTAAACACAAGAATCTCCTTCATTTACATGAAAACCATTACTTACCACAGTTTTGTCAAATTTGTCATGCCATTGTTTCAGAGCTTGTTTAAGTCCATATAATGACTTGACAAACTTACAAACCTTATTTTCTTGACAACAACCCCTCAGGTTGAGTCATGTAAATCTCTTCCTCCAAGTCTCCATTCAAAAAGCAGTTTTCACATCCATTTGATGCACAACAAGATTATGAATGCAAACTAGAGCTATCAAAGTTCTAATTGTTGCATTTTGGTGACAGGGGAATAAGTATCAAAATAATCTATTCCATGTTTTTGAGTAAATCCCCTGACAACAATTCTAGCCTTATATTTATCAATCGATCCATCAGGTTGCAACTTTTTCATAAATATTCACTTACAAGTAATGGGCTTGCAACCCCTGGGTAAGTCAGTAAATTTCCAAGTATTATTACTTAGGATTGAATTAAGTTAATTGTTAATAGCTTGTTTCCAAAATACTGCATCAATGGACCTCATTGCCTCATCATAGGTTTTAGGATCATCTTCCAAAATGAAAGCAGAGACAAAATCACAATCAATCAAATAAGGTTTAGTTAAGAAAGCAGTAATAAAATCAGATCCAAAACTATTTTCTTTCCAAACCCTTTTGCTTCTTCTTGGCTCTGAATCTGAGACATGATTATCTGGAAGAGGAGCAACACATAAGTTAGGTGCAGAGCTAGAAGATGACAAATCATTACTAATGCAAGAGGATTTCATAGGAAAAATGTGTTCAAAGAACTCTGCATCTCTTGATTCAATAATTTTACCACCTTCATAAGAATTGTTAGTACCTTTAACAAGGAAACGAAAATAACACTTTGATAAGCATGTCTAATAAAAATTGAATCAACGGTTTCTAGACCTATTTTGTCTCTCTTGAAGCTAGGAACACCCACTTTCGCTAGACACCCCCACACTTTTAAGTAATTCAGGTTGGGTGCTCTACCCTTCTACAGTTCATAAGGAGTTTTTTCTAGTTTCTTGTGAGGTACTCATCATCATTTAGTAATTTTAAATATTTACATGTTTGTAGTCAAAAGAATGGGAGATCTAGTGAAAAGACAATTTAACATACTAGATTTATCTGGGCAAAAGTTTTTAGAATGGACGGTGTACACCTAAATAAATTTAAAGGCCCGAGAACCCGAACATACAATTAAAGATGTGACAACCCAACAAGGGGTTGCAACTACATCAGTAGCATCAATTATATTGCGACTATACAAGAAAAGGCAAAAGCCTTAGTCCTCCTCAGACATCAGTTACATGAAAGTTTATAAACTGAATATCTACTTGTGGAGGATCCAAAAGAACTATGGAATAGCCTAAATGAAAGATATGGGCATCACAAAAATGTGCTCCTCCCACAAGCACATTATGACTGGACCAATCTGAGGTTCCAAGATTTCAAAATAGTCGGTGATTATAATTCAACATTGTTTAGAATTGTATCATTATTGAGATATTATGATCATTCCATCAAAGAAGAGCAAATGATAAATAAAACGCTCTCCACTTTCCACGCTTCTAATATATATGGCAGAACAATACA
Organism: Beta vulgaris subsp. vulgaris; assembly: GCF_026745355.1. Taxonomy (NCBI): domain Eukaryota; kingdom Viridiplantae; phylum Streptophyta; class Magnoliopsida; order Caryophyllales; family Amaranthaceae; genus Beta; species Beta vulgaris. Next base: position 36,630,959 of record NC_079202.1, on the reverse strand, counting down.
GGTTCAGAGCTTTCAAAAAGTACTTGAGCTAATCTCAGTACTACTTGTGGCTGAACAAAATAATGATCTTTTGCTGAAAAATCATAACTTAGACCTACGGGTCTTCAGCATACCATGAGTAAGAAAGCTCTAATCCACCAGAAGCAAATGCTGTACATAGGGTGGACGCGGTAATTACAATGGTCATGGGAGAGGACGTGGTAATTACCGTGGCCGAGGGCGTGGACGTGGCAGAGGCCGATTTTCCCCAAGAAATAATAACTTTAAAAATTGGGGACAATCATCTGGAAATCAGAGGCAGACGTCCTATAAAGGAAATGACACTTGCCACAGATGTGGTATGACTGGGCACTGGGGCCGCACATGTCGTACTGCCAAACATTTGGTAGATCTATATCAAGCTTCAATAAAAAACAAAGGAAAAAATGCTGAAGCAAACTTTGTTAATGAAGCCACTACATCCATGCCCAGCCTTGATGTTTCAGATTTTTTTATGGATGATGCTGAAGCAAAAAAATTTGTTTAGATCACAATCCATTAATTGCTTAGTTTATTTAATGCTTCAATATCACTTTCATGTATTTGTTCCCTTGATTATTAATAAAATATGTATTTTTCTTATACTAATCATCGCATTTATTATTTATGAAGATATGAATTCATCAGAAGTTGGAACAAAGGACAATGTCTTCTGGACAGTGGGACAACAGACACCATATTAAAAATAAAGATATTTTTAAAACTTACAATATTCCAAGCAAATGTTAGACAATTCTTGGACAGACCAAGCTAATTGAAGGCTCTGGAAAAGCTGCATTATATCTTCAAATAGGACAAAATTGATAATCAATGACGCATTATATTCGAGTAAATCTCGAAGAACCTCATAAGTTTCAAAGATGTACGTCAGAATGGTTACCATTTGGAAACAATGACAGTGAACAAAGAGGAATTCATATGCCTCACGGTAGAAAAATACGGCAAGAAATACATTTATGAAAAATTGCCAACAGTTTTCTCGGGACTATATCGCATAGATATACGTCCAATTGAAATTAATATGATATCTAACCAGAAGTTAGATAGCATAAAATCATTTACTCTATGGCATGACCGATTAGGCCATCCCGGCACAGGAATGATGCATAGAATCATTGAAAACTCAATTGCTTGGACACTCTATAAAGAATGTCAAAATTCCTCGGTCAAATGAAAAAACATGATCTACATACTCACTTGGCAAATTGATAATCAGACCATCTATAAGTAAGATTGCCACCGAAACTCTAACGCTTTTATAAAGAATACAACGAGATATATGTGGGCCTATTCACATGTGAGCCTTTTGTCAAGTAGAAATGTTGCATTTGTAAAACTTTTGGCTCAAATAATTCGATTAAGAACTCGATTCTCAAATCATACAATAAAGAGAATAAGATTAGACAATGCTGGGGAATTTAATCCCAAACTTTTAATGACTATTGCATGTCTATTGGAATTATTGTTGAGCACCCTATACCTCATGTACATACACAAAATGGTCTTGCTGAATCATTAACCAAAAGACTACAATTAATTGCAAGCCCATTAATAATGAGGTCAAAATTTCCCTCTACCACTTGGGGTTAAGGCCGACAACCTATCATAAATTCTCACCGTTACAATTAGTATCAGGTCGAGAACTGAATGTCTCACATTTGAGAATTTTTGGGTGCGTTGTACATGTACCTATCACAAACGAGCTTGGCGCTTGGAGTCTTTTTTCGTCAAGCGCCTCCAACTCAGCAAGTTGGAGTTTATCATTTTCATCAGAAGTCAAGCCTTCTTGTATGGCGATTCGCAATGTTGGAAATTTGAAGCTCCAAGGGGAGAACGGCCTCAACGCCACACACCAACGAGTATGGGGTTGACTGTGTTGCTAATTTGTATGTCGTTCGGTATTCCCATAGAGCTTCCCCTATTCTTTCATGCCAATCACGTTTGGACTTGGCAACCACTTTGCTCAATAAACTACAAAGTGTCTTTTTGAACGCTTCAGCTAAACCATTCGCAAGTGCATTGTACATTGATGATCTATGTTGTGTGAATTTAAACTTCTCACATAAGTTTTTCATCGACTTATTGTAAAATGATATTCCATTGTTAGTGACGATTCGTTGGGGTACACCATATCTATAGATGATGTGAGTACGAATGAAGTCCACAACATTTTCTTTTTTCACTCCACATAGGGGGATGGCTTCAACCCATTTGGAAAAATAATCAGTCGCTGCCAAAATATACGCTTGTCCAGCAGATGACTTTGGTGTAATTGGGCCGACTACATCGAGTCCCCATGCTTCAAATGGCCAGGATGCGACTGAGGGGTGTAATGGCTCTGGAGGTTGATGAATGAAGTTAGCATGAAATTGGCAAGCTTCAAATTTCTTTGCATAGTCCATGCTGTGTTGTATCATGGTTGGCCAATAGTAACCCATTCTTTTAATGCGGTCATGTAGTTTTAGACCTGACTGATAAGCGCCATAGACCCCAGAGTGAGCTTCCTCCATGGTTTGTTTTTCTTCTTCATCTCCAAGACATCTTAACCAAAGACCATGAAAGGATCGTCGATAGAGAGTCCCTTTATAATATATAAACCGTGAGGCTCAACGACGAATCTCTGTCTTATGTTTTGGATCACTTGACAATTTTTCATGTTCCAAATAATCAATAATTGGTTGACGCCAATCTTCCTTGTTGATTTGATAGGCAGAGATTATGTCGACTTCTTCAGCATATTCGTTAACATCATCGTCATCAGGAGTAACAACCCATTGTATTCACGGTCTTGATGAAGTAATGGCAGGTGAATTAGTCGAATTTGAAGAGGGGACAATAGGTATTGCTCTGAATTTGGAATCAAATAATGTTGGTGTTGTATTAATGGGTGACGATTTGATGATACAAGAGGGAAGTTCTGTAAAAGCAACAGGAAGAATTGCTCAGATACCCGTGAGTTTTTGCAAACGGGTACAGACATTGTCTCTTCTGCCCCCAGTGCCAAAGTGGCTGCAAGCCTAGCGAGCGCGTCATCCATCTTGTTGGTACTCCTTAGAACATGTTCTAACTTGACGGTATCGAGTTTCTCAAGCAATTGTGATGCTTGCATTTGATAAGGGATTAGATCATTCTTTCTGACTTCATATTCACCTAACAGTTGTTTTAGGACCAATTGGGAGTCCCCGTGAATGTCTAAATCTCTAAGTCCCATTTCGATTGCCATTTGGAGGCCTATTATGAGTGCTTAATACTCAGTTATAATATTGGAGCACAATTGAGTTAGCACAAAAGAGTATGGTAGTATATGCTTTTCTAGAGAAATGAAGACAACTCCAGCTCCTGCACCGTTATGACGAGTGGCGCCATCAAAGTACATTTTCCAAGGTGGGAGTATTTCAATGAAAAACACGTCTTCACCTGGCAAATCATCTGATATCTCCCATTCTGCAGGGACTGGGTGGTCTGCAAAAAAAATCTGCTATCGCTTGCCCCTTGACAGCCTTTTGTAGAACATACACAATGTCATATTGTTTCAAAATCATAGCCCACTTTGCAAGTATGCCAGACAACACGAGTCTTGAGAGAATGTATTTTATTGGGTCAGACCTCGAGATGACATGGACTGTATGTGCTTGCATGTAATGTCTTAATTTTTGGATCGCAAAGATCAAAGCAAGGCAAATTTTTTCAATGGGTGAGTAATTCAATTCAGCACCCACCAAAGTTCGGCTTAAATAATAAAGAGCTATCTCCTTACGATCTTCTTGCTCTTGAGCACGCATTACCCCCAGGGATCAATCCTGCGCTGCGAAATAAAGTATGAGTGCTTTCCCTTTTATTGGTGCCCCTAAGACGGGAGGAGAAGACAAGTACTTCTTGATACTTTCGTCGAAGGCCTTTTTACAGGAGTCATCCCATTTGAATGGGGAATCCTTTTTCATGAGATGGCTAAAAGGATGACATCTGCCTGCCAAATTGGAAATAAACCTTCGAATGTAAGCGAAACGCCCTTGGAGGCCATGCAACTCCTTGAGGTTCTTAGGTTCAGGCATCTCTTGGATGGCCTTGATTTTTTCTTGGTCAATTTCAATGCCCCTATGCCTGACAATGAAGCCTAGAAGCTTTCCTAAGGTGACGCCAAATGCGCACTTGAGGGGATTCATCTTTAATTGGCATTTTCGCAGTCTTTCAAACACTTTACGGAGGTCATGTAAATGATTCTCCTTCTTCTAAGACTTTACCACCAAGTCGTCTACGTAGCACTCCACAATTTGATGCATCATATCCTCAAAAATTTTCTGCATTGCAGCTGATATGTAGCTCCAACATTTTTCAAGCCGAAAGGCATAACTTTGTAACAGAATATCCCTTTAGGGGTACAAAATGCAGTTGCTTCTTGATCTTCACACTAGTGGAAAAAACTGCTTTTGCTACTTATCAAATGCTCCGGTTGACTAATCAACCCGAGCATTTGTAAATTTTTTAAATTAAAATTTGCACAAATGCTCGGGTTGATCAGTCAACCCGAGCATTTGATATCAAATGCTTCGGTTGATCAGTCAACCCGAGCATTTGGACCCTCTCTCAATTTATGAAACCTCACATTGAACGTGCTAAAATAATTTTCATCTATCCGCATTCTCTCTCTCCATTGTTTTCCCTCCATCCCAAGTCCCCCGACTCTCTCAATTGGACCCTCTTTTAATTGAAACCTCCATCGTCCCTCCCTCTGACATCCCTCCTTCCCAAGTCCTCCTCTCATTCAAGTCCGGTGCAGTTCAATGGATTGCATGACAGGCGTCGACCTCGCTATTTCAATGGCTTTTTTTTTAATTAATCGAATCAATTCTAGGGTTTAATCTAATGGACCAATCGAAGAGAGAGCACTGGCCAATCGAAGAAATCGAAGCATGCATGAAACCCTAGATCCGAGAAGAAAATCAAGAGCACGAAGCATGAAACCTTAGATTCGAAACGAATTCAAGACCAGTAAAAAGGCCGATAAAGAAAGCGAAAAGGAGAAGAAGAGACTCTGGATTAGTTGAACCTGTTGTTCATTTGAAGCTTAAAAATCCTTAATTAATGGATGAGAGGCGGATGAAGAAGATGAAGCGCAAAACCCTAATTCACTTTCGAATTTTCGTTTTTTACAACCGTTGGAATATATTTTCGTTTTTTTAATGGATGACCTTTGGTATGGCTATGCATGGTGATTTGGTCGCTCGTGCGCGAATTGGCCAGGTTTATTTTCATTGTTGTTCATTAGTTCAGTGATTGATTTTATGTTTGTTTGCGAAATTTAGTTTCTTTTTTTCTTTACGAAGTTAGTAGGATTAATTTTTGTTGATTGATTCTTAGGGTTCAGTTTTTGCATAACTTCTGGGACTACATATGCAAACATTTTGAGCGACTAGGTCTGTTGGCAGAGATGCTTGATAGAGCTTGCAGATTACAGCAGCAACAAAAGATTGACACACACACTCTTTTGGTAACAACTTCTCTGCAAAGTGTTGTATAAGTTATAACTCATTCTTTTATCTTCATTGATCCTTTCTAGTGATATAAGCATTCTGATTTTGCATATACATATATCCTTAGTATCTGACTTAGTTGTAGTTGATCCTAATTTTGAAATGGACTACCTTTTTAGGTTCTACACTTTGAAGAAATATGGATAAGATATAGAACCCTCATGTGTTTTTAGATGTATCAACTGGTGGGGATCCTGTCCAAAGAATCGTAATAGAGGTAGTGGTATTTGACTCATTCTTTTTTAATTTCATTGATCCTTTCTAGTGATACAGGCATTCTCATTTTGCACATACATATAACATATATCCTTAATTAGTAAGTCGTTTTGTTGATATGCTTGCCTGCAGCTTTTGCCTGATTTGGTTACTAAATTTGTACAGGTAACTCCTCTTCTTTTTCTCAATGAAACCCTTGAGTCTTTCCTTTTCTTGATTTTCTGCGTGTTGGCGTGATTGCAACTCGTTCCCCAAGCAATGAAATTTCCCCTGTTCAATTTTAAGAGTATAAAAATATAATCAAGAACCATGACTCAACCTTCTTTGTGGGTTTTTGCACTCCATATATATTACATTGAATGAAGATATCTGTTTGCTGTTTGTATGTCTCAGGTGAGAAAGGTGTTGGAGGTACTAACGACATCTATATGGATACTTTGAAACTTCATTTTGGACAATATTCTTGGGACATTTCCATTAAATAGACAAGTCACAGACTTATACACATACTTGTGTCCGACATGGTTACCCCACTCGGAGTAGAATAACACAAAAGTAACTAGGTTAATGTATGTTTCAAAATAGTATATGAGACTGTTGTCCTGAAGAAATAAAGAAAGTAAGAAAGAAAGAAAGAAAGAAAGAAAGAAAGAAGGAATGAAAGAAAGGGAGGAGAGAGAGAACATTTTTTGTTTTGCACATTTCTTTTCGAGGACTTTGAGTGTGTATGAAAAATGTTGTATTGTTTCTCTGATATTCTTTTTAATTCTATTCTCTTATTGATTCTTTTAAGTTAAGTTGAAGAATAATGTTGATTTTTAATGTTCTATGTATCTTACTGGATGTTGCTCTTCTAGGGGGTGCAAATGATGGTCTTAAAGATCAAGCAGGTGATACTACATCTACTGGAAGGTAAAAAGGTGAAACCAAAAATAAATCAGAAGAAAGTAAAAGGTGTTGTCTTTTGATTGTTCATTGATCCTCTGACATGCTTCTTTCACAAGCAGCTCTCAATTGATTGATATGCTGTTTAGGTTAATTATATTTTGCTGATCCTGATATATTTTAGCTCAACTATTAGTAATTTTTGCACAGGTTTGAGCTTGCTGACTTATTTATCACATAATACTTCATCTTGAAGTTCTATAGTCCTTTGAGTGACATGCATGGTCACTGGATTCTGCTGTTAGTTAGGTGGTTTGACCTCTAGGGATTGGTGGCTCTAGGTAGGTTGTGGAAGGTGAAATCCCCCAAAATGGGTATTACCGTTTGCTTCTTCACTCTGACCCCCTATTTTACTCTTTTTAATTTGAGTAATTTGACTGCTGAGGTGTTGCAGTTTCTTGTGGAGAGAAGAAATATCCGCATACAAGGGTTTTGAGCCTTCTGTTGTGAAGCCATGGAAGCATGTTGATCACGTGATTATGAACTTACCTGCGTCTGCATTGGAGTCTCTAGGTAATAATGCACTTACCTAAACTGTAATGCATTATATTCTTACTTCTCGCAGATGATATACCTTCAATTTTCGGAACTTAGTCAATTGAGTTTCTATTGTGGATCTTGTATGTTACAAGATTAATCATGTTGCTGGTGTTGCTCCATCCACATATAGGGGAGGAGAACCACTTTATGGTTAAAAAGAAATTTCTACTAGTTGCTTATGGTGCTTCTATATTTGAGTTTTAATAGAGCTTCAGGTTCCATTTATATATGACAAAAAGATGTTTTCTACTTGGTAGCAGTTTTTACACTAAACCTTGCCAGAAGCTGGAAGGGCAAAGAGTTTTATCATTTGAGCTGTTTATAAACATCAACAAAAAGTTGTTGATAAAGTATGTCGTCCCTGTGCACTTTTGCTGTCAAAAATAAATTAACTTTAGATTATTTTTTCCCATTCTATTTTCAGATGCGTTAAATCGTCTGATCCGCTGTAAATTTTGGGAGGGACTTCTGCCTTGGATTCATTGTTACTGCTTCATCCGGGCAAGTGAAATTGAGGAATTCATTACTTCAGTAAGCAATAACCTATATATGCTCTCCTGTATTCTCACTTTTCATTTCCATGATAATTTCTTGCTATTTTCCTTTTCCCTTTCCTTGTTCGTCCTCCTGCTAAATAATATCTTCACAAGGAAAAGGCATTTTCCTTGTGAATTTTATTGAAAGGATTGAGTCGTGAGTAAAAAATTAAACGGGGGATCGCAACAATTTGGGACATTATACTTTATAGATAATTAGATATTAGATGAATTGTAGCCCACGTTGTTGAAAATGAGTTAATATGATTTCCTACATTTCCTTCATGTAACTGCCAATTTTTCATCTTCTATTATTATTGAAAAAATATATAACCTTCAGCCGCAAATTAAGTAATTGTTATGCTGTCTTAATTTCTAGTATAAAGGATATAATACTATTTCACTAAAAAGCCTTTTATAGATAGTTGCACTAGTTTTATACTCTTCCTATCGCTTAATCTAAACAGCGGTATTTTAGACTTTCAATAATATGCCATATTCATTCTAAGAAAGATAATAATGTTTTTCAAACATCCTAAAACAGTATATATAGTTGTTATTTTGAAATGTAGGGAAAGGCGCAGAGATCTATAGTAATTCAAGCCCTCAATTATGTTAATTTGAAACAAAAGCAGAAGGGTAAATATTGTCTAGATCTGCAAGAAACCAATCTAAAGTGGGAGACTCTTGCTACCAATCTTGAGGAATTTCGTAAAGTTTCGGTGCGAAATCAGGAACTAGTGTTTTTATATTTTCACAAGTATTCTCATAATATCAGTTGCCTTCTAACCTAACTAACATCTTTTCCTAATGCATCTTTCATTTTTCTGTATAGTGGGGTACCAAGATCATGCCCCATTTTCATTGGTATAATACCAAGCACAGCTTTTACTCTCTTCTTCTTTCTTTCTGCCTAGTTTTGCTTCATGCTTTTGAAAAGGTAGCCTGTTCCATGTTTTCCCAACAAATAAAAAGTACATGACTCTTAATTAATGACATTTTCAAGGGAACAAGTGTTTAAAGTGCTTGTTTTAGTTTGCCTGTAGGTGGCAGAGCGTTTCATTAGAGCTGTTGAACAATCATCAAGTGCTAAATGCAACATGTCATTCTTTATTAGTTGTGACGCTAAGAATATTCTGGAGCAAGCTGCTGAGTCTACTCTACGTCATGAAAGAGGTATGCCGTAAAAGTACTCCTTTTCATTCATACATCCCCACAACTACAAAGTTTATTGCACTTTTCCTTTTATAAAAGTTTTTGCGCTTAATATACAAAAAAAAGAACATGTTTTTCATTGATTATGTGACTGCACTGATGATGGATTGATAGTCACTGTACTGCGGGCTTATATAAGTGCTATAGTTAGTCCCTGCAGTAGCCAGTAGTGCAGATCAATTGTGCGACTTTGGAAGCACGTCTACTAATCACAAGCGCTTTGAAAAAACTGAAGAAATGGGAATCGAAGAAGACAATATCAGGAAGCACACACACCTGCTTATAGGGCGCCTGAGGTTGAAAGAACTTGCTTGTATTGATCCATTAAATTATGATTTGAAGTTTTAATATGAGCTCTCCTTATATCCCTGTTTTTGGCTGGAATAGATGTGGGATCTGTATAGAAGAGATCTTATAAGTGAGAAGGTGGACATATGGGTAAGTTGATCTTTTACTTGTTTGTTTATAAGCACAAGGCTGTGTTGTCACGCATGTGTACATGTTATGAGTTATGAATGCTACACACATCTGAGATGAAAATCCTTGCTCTTTTAGGCTCTTGGTTGCTTGCTCTATCGTATATGCTACCTCAAATCTGCATTCGATGGTGAGTCAAAGCTGCAGGTTCTGAATGGGAATTATCGCATCCCAAATTTACCAAAATACGGTGCGCCTATTACTAGTACGAGATATGCTTAACTCTTCCCCGGACTTGAGACCAGACATCACACAGGCAAGAACTTTGGTTGATTGACCATTTATCTCCATGAACTTAGGTTAGATTTAAATCATAAATAATGATGAAAATATAGGCATAATTTAATTGTTCGCATTTTTGTTGTTGGTGTCCGGAGTTTGCTTTTCTGATTGTCGCATTCATGACTGCATGTCTGGTTTCGTGTCAATGAACAATTGTCTGTTTGATCACAGAAGTCATTACCTGATCAAGCACCTCATATGCGTGAAACATCTTCAGACGTCTCTGAAGGTACTCAGCACTCACTTGAGATGTGCTCAAAGATTGGTGTTGACCAGATGTCTATGTACTCTAACCTGTATGCTCTTCTCTCATGAGATAATTGATTTTCGTCAGTTCATATTCTATGAAACCTCTATTTGTATTGTAGTTGCTTTTGTCATCTCTCGATTATGTAATTTAGCACTATAGTATTCACCCTTCACCGCTCTACCTTGTATTGTAAGCCTTGACTGGAATTCTGGAACTGAACATTCTTGTGAAGGATTGATTTTGTATTCTTTACCAGGAGTTTGATTTTACACTTTATCTGTTCTTTCACTATCTACTTGAGGCTCTATAATTGGATCACATACCTTTAATATATTACTTTGAAGTTATTATGCATTCAATTATCTATTTACAAATGCTTCATATATCTTTGTGTACTGTTGGTCTGCTGCGTTAGTGTAATAGTATAAGATGTTAGCTGCATGCATGCTGCCATGCTGGCAGTAGGTTAAACTTTTTTTTTACCATTTAAAATACACAAATGCTTTGGTTGTTTAGAAAAACCGAAGCATTTGCATGTACAAATGCTCCGGTTTTCCTTAAAAACCGGAGCATTTGTGGTATTTTACTCCTCCAAAAAAGCTCAAATGCTCCGGTTTTTGTCACTACCGGAGCATTTGCGGAAAAAAATGCTCCGGTTATCAACCGGAGCATTTGTAAAATGTTTAAATGCTCGTATGACGTTTGCTACGTGTCAAATACGGAGCATTTGAGGGGTTTTCAACCGGAGCAATTCAGCTTTTTTCCACTAGTGTCAGGAGCCATGTGGATTTGATTGTATCCAACGGTACATCCATAAATGACAAAGCCTCATGACCAGTGGTGGCATTAATCATGATTTTCTTTACGGGGAGTGGGAAGTCATCCTTTGGACACGCCTCATTCAAATCGCGAAAATCCACACAAACTCGTAACTGTCCATTTTTCTTTCGTACTGGCACAATGTTTGCTATCCAAGTAGGATACTTAACTTCACGAAAAAATCCTGCATCAATGAGCTTGTTTACTTCTGCCTCAATTTCAGGAATTAATTATGGCCTGAAACGTCTTTGGTGTTGCTTCTTTGGAATGACACCCTTTTTGATGGCTAAATGATGGACAACGACTTTTGGGTCGAAACCTGGCATCTCCTTATAGCTCCATGCAAATACGTCTTTGTAGTCAGAGAGTAACTTGGAATATTTTTGTTCTTCCTGTTGGTAAGAAAAGCGCTGACGTAGACAGGGCGTGACTCTTCTTGAGTTCCAAGGTTTAACTCTTTTGACTTATTAACGGTGGCTTGCCCCCCATCTTCAAGGGTTTTAGGAGCCTCATTTGTTTCCATCTCCTCATCACTTTCAGGAGCCTCATGCCCCGTGATATGGTTTGAAGAAACAAATTCAACATCCTTTTCTTTTTCTTGACTAGGAGAATTCCTTTGGTTTGTTAACACTATGACATGGCCTTTGGCTTTCAAAGGTGTATGTTCAATGATGTCTACCACTTGTGTACGCCTCATGCGAGATGGAATCACTAGTGGAAAAAAACCTTATATGTCACTTAGTAACAGATGCGGTTTTTACAAAACCGCATCAGAAAATCAAATAAAAAAATGAGAAGAAAAGCTGGGAGAAAAATCTGATGTAGTTCTCTTGGAGACCGCATCAGATTGAAAAAATGATGCGGTTTTGTTGAAATCTGATGCGGTTCAGATGTTCTCATTTTAAAAAAACGGAGATGTGTGGCCCATTACTCTGCGGCCCATTTCGTTGCCTTATAACCCCCCATAACCCTAGCCTAGTTCCCGCCTCTCAAACCCTAATCACTCTCCCTCCTTTCTCCTCTCTCCTCTCCACGACACTCCCTCCTCTCTCCTCTCCACGGCACTCCCTACTCTCTCTCAAACCATGGCGCCCTCCTCTCTCTCTCCTCACTCAACACTCAACTCTAATCCCTCATCTCTCTCCTCCCTCTCAAACCCACGACGCCCTCAAACACCGCAGCAACGCGCAGTTCGTGCCTTCTCGTCGTGCAGCAACGCCCATTTCGTGCCATCTCGTCGTGCAGCAACGCCTAGTTCGAGTCTTCTAGTCTTTCATCGTCGAATCGTCGAAGAAATGGGCCAAACATCGTCGAATCGTCGAAGCAATGCCCAGACATTTTTGTTTGCATCATTGAAGAAATCGTCAAAATTCATTTTTATTTTGTATAATCTAAGTTATTTTTTGTTTGTATAATATTTGTTCTTTAATTTAGTTTGCAGATCTGGTTTTTTTCAAAATTTAATTTATTTTGTTAATGTTTAGTTGTTGTAAATTCGCCTTTTTTATTGATAAATTCGTCGTATAGATTCGTCTCAATTTGTCCTATAAATTCGTCTCAATTCATCTCATGGTTTTGGTTGTTCTCTGTTTTTGCTGTTAATATGCGGTTTTAGTTGTTTATCGCTTTTTTTTTTTAAAACCCTTCCTGTACTTTCTGATGCGGTCATGTGCAAAATCGCATAAGAATCTAACAATCTGATGCGGTTTTGGACCGCATCAGATTATTTGTCATAGCCGCTGTGCTCCCAGCTGATGCGGACCAAAACCGCATCAGAAAGGTCGGTCAATCAGGTGGGGTTTTTTCCACTAGTGAATAACACTTTGAAGTGTGTCCTCGCCTTTGATTTCATATTTCCCTCTTGTGATGCGACTTAGTACCAACCGTCTTTGTTGTTTATCAATTGAGGTCGATGCGCCAAGACGGTTAAAGACAGATGCTTTCTTCATAGATAATCGAGAATTTTGCAAGGGTGTTTGTGTTTTTGGTTTCACATCTTCATTCAGCTCGTTTCCACCAAGTCTGTCGAAAACCGATGTATGGTTCTTTACGACAGGCGACTGTAGTCGATCAAAGACAGATATTTTTGGCTAAGTCACATTGTCTTCACCCTCATTTTCTTTGACTTCCTCCGCAGTAATGTACTCTGAAGAAGAGGTTGTCCCTCTACGCCGTGCGGAAATTTCGATGGGTGTTGGAGCTTCAAATCCTAACCGTACTTTAGTCGGACATACCTCAATGCCATACTCTTGTTATTTCTTTTGTGTGTCCTTAATTCTGTGAGGATCAACCTCAATAATATTTCCCATGGGCGCTAGATTTTCGAAGTAATAACCAGACTTCGCCAAGAGCTTATAAGCGTTTGGGTCAAACTTACCCTTGTTAAGCGATTTTCTCCTAGACTGATCAACAAATTCTGATGTTGGAGGCTTAGCAATTTGATTGTGGTTGGCTCTAGGCAAAGGAACAACCACTTCTTGCTTTAAACATTGAAGACTAGTCTCATCTACTCCTTTTTTCTTCCTTTGGCTCTACTTTCACAACCTGACACCCTGCAAAAGGTGATTCCCTTCCTTACAACGTGATTTAGGAATGTATCGCAAAACTGGAGTCGTTACTGCATTCTTTATTGCTTTAAGGGGTTGAGCAACAACTTCTTCTTTTACCTTTTCCTTGCATTTTTGTTGTTGCATCTCAATGGTGGTTGACTCGCTAGAGCTTGAAGACGATGAAACGTCACCATTTTTATTTGTACCCCTTTTCCGCATTGAAGGAATTTTAGATTGCAACATTTCACTCGAGGGTTCTTCATCTTCAAAAAACTTAGCATCTGTAAAGTACGAATCTGTCATGCTAAAGGGTTTTACATCTCCATTTATTTTCTTTGCTCCTCCTCGATAAAATTTCAAACATTGATGGTGTAACGCCCCGACTTTCATACATCCTTATTAAGTTAACTAATCAAGATTAGCAGCGGAAAACTTAACTTGGTCGGCGCGTTACCGCCGTACTTTCCACTAAGGGAAAATACAAGGCAGCATTTAACACTAACTTACATGGACATTTCTTAGATTTGTCACTCTTTACAAAAACACTTTAATAATAACTTAATTATTCTCTATAAATTTCGGCAGAGTATCCTTTGTAAATTAGACAACCCCAAAATGGGAAAATGCTTGAGAAACCTGTTACAAATAAAACATTCCCAAATCCTTAACTCAACGCCTATGCGGAGTACAGCTAAAGTGAAACAGGAGCAATATTGCTCATCCAGCGCTAGAAATAAAACTAACTCATTTATTATTATCTAATACAAAGTGGAACGTTCTCGCCTCAAAAGAAACATAAAATCATCATAGTTGAACTCTTAGCATGTAACTGCTTCTACCTTGGAAGGAGTGCTCCATAACTTCAACCTGAAACCATTGTAACACTGCCACCCACCAAAGTGACAGGCCACGGTAGTGACAAAACAAAACATTTGACACATATCAGCACAACGCTGAGTACTAACCCATAAAACATTCTTAAGACATGCTTTGGTGTCTACGACTCTCATGTAATCATCATCATGTTCCCATCATTCATAACCATATTACAACTATGTAACAATATTAACATCGATGCACACCTTAATCCATCTTTATTCTTTCATCCATTCCTCTTTTAATTGATACAACTTCTACACCTTAATCCTACTTAGCGTGGGAAAATCACATAACTATCTTTAATCCTTTCTATAAGTATTTAGTACATCTCATTATGACTTTCATATATCTACTTCTCATCAGGAATTTAAGATAACATGATAATGTTCTACAACTTTGTTGCTTTAGTCTTTTGCTAGTAACTCATAAAAACACATATAACTTACTAAAATCAACATCATTCCTCATGTTGTAGCTTAATTAATGTCCACATCTATATAACATGCAATAGCATGTGTTTGACATAAAGAAGGGTATCATAAACCATACATTGTATTGGTAGTTGTTCGGAAATACTACCAGAAAACGTCATCATTGAATAGTCTGCTGACAAGGAACATTTGCATGATCATAGTTCATTGGCAAGTACAGGTTTTGGACATAGTATTAACATTCTCATATGACCCTATTGGCCCGTTTCATTCGTATATCACATAATTCCTCCACCTGTAACTTACCCATTTGCCAGTTCAGTTCTTAATGTCAAGCCAGCAGAACCATCCACTTTTACAAACTTGTATATATTCATATTTCCGTACAATACCCATAAATCATAATAGATTCATAATTCATATAACCATACTTCATAAACATGCTTATTCATACATTCATGAGCATTCATCCAGTCATAGCATCACATAGTCACATCATTACAAAGTCATATACACCCATTCGAACTCATCATTTCACATAACATATACGAGCATGCATAATTGCTAAACATGAAGGTTACACATAACATATACCATTCTTAAACATATACTTTGAGAATCACTCATGGTATCATTGATCGAAATCATTATATGCATAAATCATCATAACTTTCACTTTATACATCATTAACATCGTGCGTGAAATCATAACACATAATAGCATTCATAATCACATTTTCATAATATCAGAGTCATCATACTTCATAGTATCATAACATATAAGAAGCATCTCAATAATTCATATTATATCATAAGCTTTATCCTTATCTTTCCATCTTATTTATTCACATGGGTAACTTGGCAAGTATCATTTATCCGTCGGGCGATCACAACAAAGGTGACACTTGCGGTGCCCGTAAACTGTCGGGTGGCCACAACAAAGGTGACACTTGCGGTACCCGTATCATAAATCAGTCGGGTGGCCACAACAAAGGTGACACTTGCGGTACCCGTATCATAAATCAGTCGGGTGGCCACAACAAAGGTGACACTTGCGGTACCCGTATCATAAATCAGTCGGGTGGCCACAACAAAGGTGACACTTGCGGTACCCGTAATCCTACTGCCAAGAACCATATTTCACTTTACTTTATCATGTTCCGTTCCGTATACATATCATAATTACATTACATCATTATAACCATAATCATGAAACATCACTGACATCATAGTGTCATCATACACATATGTTTATAACATCATGATCATCTACCACATAGCCTCAAATCATTTGATAAACATCATTCACATATCAACTATTTCATATCAGAGTCATACATCCTATACTTTTAGTTCGTTTCAGAAATATCATAACGCAGACCTTTGCATAATTCGGGAATTTATAAGGACACCTCATAACTTTATATGTTTTTCAGAATCATACTAAAAGCATAACAAAGGCGTAAATATCTATACTTCATATTATTTAAGAGTCATTCATACTTTCAAACTATTTTAGAAGTAAAAGGCATACTTTGCATATTCAAAATACATGAACATTCATCATAGTAAACATTTCGTATGCGTCATTCATGAGAACAAGAGTCATCTTTTCACACGTTTCATTCACTTATGAAATGCAAGACATATTTATTCCATAATCATTCATATCCATATAATAAGCTTAAATAGTTCACATGGTTGACTATCGTCATTAAACAAAATTCAACTCTAAATAATCATCACCTTAGCCCAATGATACACTTAGCTTTCTAAATCACTCAAATATAATGATAACCTGACATGGTTAATAAATACATCTTAAGTATAACATAATGCCATCAACATTGATTAATGAAATCATCTAACATAAACCGTTTACAACCATTTCCTATAGTAAGATATTTAGTTTAGCATAACTTAATCATAAGAATAAAGTAACCCAATTAAAAGGATTTGACCAAGTATCTTAATTGAACTAATTAAATCAAATTAGTCTTTCATTAGTCCAGTAAGTCAAAGAATAAAATCAACTAGGTAGTTTAATTGGACGAATCAGTTTAGTTTAACTCTAATAGCCCAACAATTTACTAGGTGGCTCAATTAACATTATATCAATCAGATTTGAACTCACATAATATACATGCAACAATGGAATAAGTTGGTTTAGCTAATGTAAACCAGATTATAAGCCCAACATTACATTTAATTTAATAAATTAAACTAACATAGCCTAATAAAGTACTAAATCAGCTTCAATTTAACTCCATTAGCCCAATAATTAAAAGTAGCTTCACTAACATTATAAGAAAAATCAGATTTGAGCCCAACTAATACACATGCAATAGTTGAATTGAGTTGGTTTAACAAATTTGGGTCTAATTATACTAATTAGCAATTGGGTAACAAGTGGGCTAGCATTATAAACTTGAAATCAGAATTTTTAGAGGGAAATTAAAAGAAATAGGGGGGTAGTACCTCTGCTCACTTGGAGCAGGGACGAAACAGAGGCGGCAGGGCCTTCGGCGAACTCCGGCGAGCAGCACAACGCAACAGGGGGGTCGGCGGTGGTGTGGCACGTGTCGTAGGTGGTGCGCGCGGTACAGCAACGCGCAAAGAAGAGGAGCGAGCGAGAAGGGCGCGGGGAAGGAGGGAGAACGCGAGTTGCAGGCGGAGCTCCGGCGATCTGCGGGTGGTCGTGGGTGTCGGGCAGGTGGCCGGCGACTGTCTTGCGTCGCACGAGCTGGCGGCAGACCTGGTGGTGTTGGTGTGGGTCCCGAACAGAGGAGAGAGAGGGAGGAGAAGAACTTGTGAATTTTTGTGGGTTTAGTTTCCTGATTTTCAAAGCTTAGTTCTTCTATGAATTTATAGACAGATTTTGGAGACAAGAAATGAAAATGGTAGAGGATGAATGGTGGTTCACCATAGGAGAGTTTAGACTAGGGAACAAAGAGGGAAGTAGGGGGAGGTGGTGGTCGGTTGTGTGTTGGTTTGGAGAAGCTGAACATCAGCTTTCTTCATTCCCATTTCATTCTTATTTTCTTTGAATGTCAAAATAAAATGTCAAACTAAGATCTTTTTACAAGTGTTAGATTAGGTTGGACTTCAAAATATCAATTCAAAATCATATAGTAAAAATTTAGGATTTTCTTATTAAATTCATAAACTATATTATAAAATCGTTCATCATAAAATAAATCACTTCTGCAATAATTAAAGTAAATATATTTATTTTACAAAATAATCGTAACTATCATTATTTAAAAAATAAAATAAAAATGTAATTACGCTAATAAACATAATTAATAATTAATAAAACGACATTAAGGTTCGGAGTATTACAGATGGAGGGTTGATGGGACTACCCCATTTTCGTGTAACTAAGGTCGTCCAAGCAGCATTTTATACAACGTCTTTGTATCTATGACATGGAAGAGAGTAGACGATGTTAACTCTCCCATCACAAGGTTAAGACGTATTATGCCTATGGCACGCTGATTGTTCAAATTGAACCCCTGGATCATTAGACGACTTTCAGAAAGATCTTCCATAGTGATCCCTAAATCAATTATGGTGGACTTTGGCATGATGTTCATAGCTGAAACTCTATCCCCTAATATACGATTCACTTTCTGGCCGAAAATATAACCAGAAACGAACAAGGGTAGATTGTGAGGTTTTGAACCCAACAATAAGTCTTCATCAGCGAAGGCCAAGGCAAAATTACATGACGTGCATTTAGCTGAACTTTCTATTGGCTCTCCAACATCCTTCACTTTGTCAAGGTATAGTTATGGGTGCTGAAGAGCAAGAGCCACCTATCGACACAATTCTCGAGGCAAATGAAAGATCTGCCTCCATCCCATGCGTGTAGGAAGAGCTTCCAAGATAGATAATATCTTTGGATCTATCTCTGACCCTGAATGCTGAACAATCACTTTAACAGAGATTTTATTTTCTTTAACATTCTCTTGATCCCCCTCTTCTTCTTTTTCTTCTTTATGCTCAGCGAATGAGGTAACATTAACAGTAACCGTAGTGAAGTAATCTTCAGGGAAGAATTCTTCTAAGGTTACAGGGGTAAGTAGATCTTATCTGAGTAAGTCAATTGGCAATACTATTTGTTTAGTATGCTTTTTTTTACCTTTTCTTTTCTTTCGAGCGTCTTAAGCTTTTCCTTTTTTGGTTTTTCATCTTACGACAAACAACCTTTGGTTGAGGCTTTGACTGTCGTCTAGGCCTCCTTCTGTAACCAACGTCCACCCTTCGTCATCCTCTTCATGTTGGTTGTTAGTTGGGATATTGTACTCAATAAACGACACCTTATCAACTTGAAGAACTGGTCGCAACACATGTACAATTACTGGCCACAGACTTCCAAACTACAGAGTTTGAGCCTCCCAAGAAGAATCTAACATCGCAGAGGCATGATTAGCCTCGACAACTTCATCAAAATCCAGTACAATCTTCCCATCTTTTGCGAGTTGCATAATTCTCTCTTTGAGTGTGATACACTTTTCTGTAGGATGACTAATCAGCACGTGGTACCGACAATAGTTACGATCAGAAGTCCTACCGACCTCTGCATGACGCTTAGTTTCGGGTAATTCAATGACTTTGTTTTCAAGCAAATCATCTAACATCACTGATAAATCAGTGTCTGGAAATGGATATTTCTTTGCTTGGAGTTCTTTCAAGGTTGGCCTATTTTTCCTAGGTTCTTTGGAAGACAAACCCTTATTATTTCGGTGCCAGCCTTGCTAGAGATCTTGACAGGCGAAGAGGTAGTCGTGATCAACATCGACTCCTTACTCGAACTTTTGGCAGTCTTGTCAGTTTTCTTAAAATCCTTCTTCTCTTTCTTGCACTCTGAAGAAGTGTTGCTTTTGCCTCTGTTGTTGGCAATGGTAATCTCCATGTCATGAGCTCGCGTAGCCAACTCTTGAAAAGTCCTAGGCTTTATACCATGCAAAATATAAAGCAAGTCTCAATCCATTCCTTGAATGCACATCTCAACAGTAGAGACTTCAGTTAGGCGGTCTTTGCACTCTAGACTCAATGCGGGCTAACAATTGATGTAATCGATGACTGACTCATCCTTCCACTAGTGAGTCTTGGTCAGTTCAGTCATACTGACAATACGTCGAGTGCTATATAAACTGTTCAGATATTCCTCCTCCATTTGATCCCAACTGTCGATGGATTGTGAGGGTAAATCTGTGTACCAGTCAAAGGCCAGACCTTTAAGAGAACGAACGAATTGTTTGACTAGGAAATCATCTGTGGTACCAGCATTATTCCATGTTTCCACAAAGTGAGCAATGTGTTGCTTAGGATTTCCTTTCCCATCGAATTGCTTAAACTTGGGGGGCTGATAGCCAAGTGGCATCTGCAGCTTGTCGATTCTTTTGGTATAAGGCTTTACATAGCGATGACTGCCTTGTGAACTTTCGCTGAGTTGATTTTTGATAGCGTGAGCTACCAATAACTCAAGCTGTTAAGCTTTAGGTGGGCGGCGAGCGTCTTCACCACTATCACCTTCGCTTTCACCCCTATATATCCAATCTTGATGCTGCGTCGCCCCCCTCAAGTTTCTTGTTGAGGGCAGCAATTTGCTCATTTTGGAGTCAGATTTGAGCATCTTTTTCTTCTCCACACATCCTTCATTAATTTTTGGAGTAGGCTATTCATTTTAGCAAGTTGTTCCTCAACTGTCTTAGCCGAGGTCACCATAACAACAGCAGTGTTTGACTGAGAAAAGACCAAGGGGTCCTCTAAGTCGAGAATCTTTAGAGGTAATGAGTCAACAATATCATCACTTGTTTCATTGTCACTCTCCACACCGAGTGGGTCAAAGAGAGGGCTAGTGTGGATGGTCAGCTAATCTGACTTATCAGATGAGAGTTGCTTCCATATTTGAGAAGCAATGAATGATGGCTCACGTTCAGCCAAAGCAGTTGAGCCAAAAACAGGGGTTTCACTCTCCTTATATGAATCATGTGTGACAGATGATTCAGTAGCAGCAGGCTTAGAGAGTTTTCTCTGCCTGGTATGAACATTTGCAGTTCGGAGCTTTGCAGCAGCGGCAGCAATAACAGCTTTTTTCATTCCTCTCATGCGAAAACCAAGAGTCGTATTATCCATAAAGTCACCCAATGTTACAGATTTTCGTGGGGTGTCAGTAGAGTTTTCAGAAGACCGAGAGATGTTCTTGCTTGAGGCCATTTCTCAGATTTGTTGTTGATGATGAAACAGAGATGAGAGGCAGAGATGGTCCCACCGGGCGTGCCAGAATTTGTATACACAAAATTTCGAGTCAAAATAATAAGACAAGAAACAAAGTAACAAAAAAATTATATTTCAATAAATGTATTGAGTACAAATCTCTGTAAACAGTTTATAATGAAAATAAACTAAGTCCTCTGATTCTGTTTCGTAGTTTGAGAGTGACACGTGTTGGTGTCGACATGGAGTTGAATGTAGACTAACTTGTTGTCAACGTCAACCTGAGTTTGAGTGTGGGATGACGTTTTGTCAACGTCAACCTGAGTTTGAATTTTGTTTGGGTATATTCGAATGAGGGCTGACAAAGCTTGAATCTCAGTCAAATATGTTTGAGTGTATCTGAATAGTCGGCACAGGTTTGATATGCTTGTATGTTAACTAATTGCAGAGAGAATTTTTTATGAGCTTTTGAGAATAATATAATATAATATAATATAATATAATATAATATAATATAATATAATACAATATAATATAATATAATATAATATAATATAATATAATATAATATAATATAATATAATATAATATAATATAATATAATGTAATATAATGTAATATAATGTAATGTAATGTAATGTAATGTAATGTAATGTAATGTAATGTAATATAATCTAATATAATATAACATAACATAACATAACATAACATAACATAACATAACATAACATAACATAACATAACATAACATAACATAACATAACATAACATAACATAATATATATAATATAATATATATATATAATATAATATAATATAATATAATATATATATATATAAATAATATAATATATATATAATTAATATAATATAATATAATATAAATAATAATATAATATAAATATAATATAATATAATATATTAATATAATATAATATAAATATATATAATATAATATAATATAATATAATATAATATAATATAATATATATAATATAATATAATATAATATAATATAATATAATATAATATAATATAATATAATATAATATAATATAATATAATATAATATAATATAATATAATATAATATAATATAATATAATATAATATAATATAATATAATATAATATAATATAATATAATATAATTCTCCCTCCGTTTCCTAAAGATCTTCCCACTTACTGTTCCTACAGATACCAAGGAAAATCAAGTTGTGTGGGGCATGGTGTGAGTAAAGTAGGAGAGAGAAAGGGGTTAAGATAAATAAACAAATAAAAAGGGGTTAAAGTAGGAGAGAGAAAGGGAGTAAAATTGAATTAATAATGTAATAGTGGACCATATGATAGTGACATGAGAGGGTAAATAGGGAAATTTGTTTTGCCAAATAAGGAATAAAGCAAAAGTGGGAAGATCTTTTGGAAACACCTTTAAACGGAAAGTGGGAAGATCTTTAGGAAACGGATGGAGTATAATATAATATAATATAATATAATATAATATAATATAATATAATATAATATAATATAATATTGATATAATATGATATGATATGATATGATATAATATAATATGATATAATATAATATAATATAATATAATATAATATAATATAATATAATATAATATAATATAATATAATATAATATATATAATAATATAATATATATAATATAATATAAATAAATATAATATAATATAATATAATATAATATAATATAATATAATATAATAAATATAATATATATAATATAATATAATTAATATTATAATATAAATAATATAATATAATATAATATAATATAATATAATATAATATAATATAATAATATAATATAATATAATATAATATAATATAATATAATATAATATAATATAATATAATATAATATAATATAATATAATATAATATAATATAATATAATATAATATAATATAATATAATTATTATAAAATGATGATAATAAAACTTTTTAATAATATAATACGTTAATATTCAATAATAATTATAATAATAAAAAATTATTTAATTAATAAGGAATTAATAATAACAAGTTAATAATAATAAGTTATTAAATAAAATAACAATAAGTTATTAAATAATAATAATAAATTATTATCAAATAATAATAAAAATTTATCTAATAATAATGATAAAATATTAACTAGTAATAATAATAAACTATTGAAAAATAATGATAAATAAGAATTAAAAAATTAATAAAAATAAAGAACAATTTCAGTGATATTATAATAATAAATTATTCTTTTAATAGGGTAGCCTATAATATTTCGTATTTTTCGACTATTTTATAATATAATTTTAGGTGAGTTGTATTTTAAAGGTTCAAACAAAATAGGTGTTTTGATATTTTATAAGAAATAAAAAGGAGAAGTTTTTACCTAGTACTACCTCCGTTTCCTAAAGATCTTCCTTGTAACTGTTACTACAGATACCAATGAGGATTAATTTGTGTGGGGTATGGAGTGGGTAAAGTAGGAGAGAGAAAGGGGTTAAGATAAATAAACAAATAAAAAGAGGTTAAAGTAGGAGAGAGAGAAAGAGAGTAAAATTGAATTAATAATGTAATGGTGGACCATATGATAGGGACATGAGAGGGTAAAAAGGGAAAAAAATTCCAAATAAGGAATAAAGTAAAAGAGGGAAGATCTTTTGGAAACGCACTTAAACGAAAAGAAGGAAGATCTTTAGGAAACGGATGTAGTAGGACTTAGTTATCCCTTTGTAGTTAGAGTTTGACTGAACCTAGATTTAATTAGTTTTATAAACAAAACTATCTTACTCCTTTCTCCTACTGTTTTAAAGAAAAAAAAGAAAAATCTAGAGGGAATGTTTTCCTCTTCCTCTAGAAATTGTGACACCTTCTTTTTTTTTTCATTTTCTTCAATTTGATTATTTATTTCATCAAAGTGCATGTATTATTCACTTAGTTATTCATTGAATTTAGTTATTTTGTCGTCAATTTATCAAAGAAAACAAAATTTTTCAAAAAATTGTTACATCATATTCTTCACGATAAATCCACTTGTAGCAAACCATCTTCATTAACCTTTTGGTACTAGATAACTTATATTGCCGTGAATAATATAGGAAAATACATTACTTTAACAAACTAACATTATGATTGTCTTTCAGGAAAAAAAAAATACTATGTAGCTGATTCAGCGTATCGTAATACACTCAGGTGTTTGAGTCCATATCTAGGACATGGATTGATGAGGTACCATTTGCCTGACTTTAGAAGAGGAACTTGACCACAAGGAATGTATGAGCAATTTAATTATCAAAATTCTTCTTGTTGAATATAATTGAGAGGGTTTTGCGGTTCTCAAAAATAGGTGGAAGGTTCTAAAATCAATGCTGCAGATGGACAAGGCTAACTAGTTGAAAACTACCGTCGCTTGTTTTACTCTACACAATTTTATCGTTTACATGATAGGAATTCCTTTCAGGCACCAAATTGAAGTCATGGAACAAAGAGTTGATCATAATATGTATGATGATAATAGTAAATTAGTTATGGATGTGTACGACGGAAAATAACCGAAGAAATATGGGAGTCATTGTAGAATAATCCCGATCGAGGTGATGGTGAAAATTTATGGACAAGAAGAAGAAGGATTAAGCGATTATAAAAACAAGTTCGATGGTACTATCATTTTGCCTAGTAGTTCAACTATCAAAATGTGTATTAAAAAATATGATCATTTCAACAATGGCAAGTACTATTGTTGTTGTTATTAATAGTATTATTGTTGTCTCTATTAAAAAGATGTACTTTGAACAATGACAAATATTATTGAAATGTGTACTTCTTAGGCTTGAATTATCATTATCAATATAATTATCTAAATCATATAGAAAAAAAATTAGCAAGATAATAATTAGCAATATTAAAATAATAATAATAATATTATTATTAAGCATTTGTAATAGGAGTGGTAACAACAATAATAATAATAATAATAGTAATTATAATAATAATGTTATTTCACCAGGAACACTACAAGAGGATGTTGAATTGTATATATACAGATAAACAGAACTTTTTGTGTAATTATAAAACTTAACAAAGAAACAAGCAAATGAACACAAAAGATTTTTACGAGGAAAAACTTCTTGGGCCCAACAAGAAGAAACAACCTCGACTATTAGGAATTTTAAACTCAACACTTTCACTAATTAGGCCAAACAACTCTGTTACAACCTAATTCTACTCACGTGCCACACCTGGTTCCTAAACTCAAGTTCCTAAACAATTGTTCTACTAACAACTATTTCTCTCAACTTTACTTGAAGTTTTCTCGAATACTTTAACTCGCTTCAGTCAAAACTTTCTCTACAGAATTTTGCTGAAGATCTCCTTACCCCAAAACCAAAACACAATGATCAATAAATTTAGTGGAATTAGAGTAATAAGTCAAATAACAAATGACTTTTATGAAAGAATGAAGGCACTGACACTTTACTTAATCAAATTCACTTAATCACTTGGTCAGACACAAATCGGAACTTACTTAGACATAATTACTAATAGCAGTGATTAACTAGAATGTGGGATTAAACCATGTGTTAGTGGTAAAAACATTTACCCATGATGTTCCTCAACGAAAGGAACACGTTCCTTTAACCCATGATTTCTACGATCTAATACAAATGTGCGTTATGGAATTACTACTGCTTCCTTAATTTTAGCAACCACTTATGCAGTAAACAAAAATCTGATTTAAATAAAAAATATTTAATTAATAAAATCAAAATTAATTCTTTTGCCAAAACATTATCTTTAAAACCAAAAATGATTTTTTTTATCAAATAAAAATATTTTTCCTCAAAAAGATTTTCCTTAAAATCAGATTTTTACTAAATAAAAACGATTTTCTATAATCTAGGCATTAATCACTCGAACGACATTATTTAACCGTTGTGTTTATTCGTCATATGTCTAGTTCTTTTAGATAGTTAGTTCCTTTGACTTAACATGATAGTGCCAGTTCTTCTGTTCTTTTCAAAGGAACATATACTCATTCTCTTTTTAAATGGCCAATGTTTCTTACCATGTCCTACTCGTTCTTTTACATTGAAACCAGATTCAAAAGGCCTTACTTAGTTTTTCTTGCTCCAATGCTGATTCAGTATTAGTTTTTCAATTTTTCTTTGAACTTTTCAACTTAGTTTGTTCCTGGTATCTTTTCCCCGTTTGTCATTCTAAAAAGATCAAACTCTTGGTGATTTTGAAAAGACTAATATTCGCAAGATATTTAGACCATTAACAAGCACCTAAAAGAAATTTTTAAGTTAGAATTGCAAAGAGTAGACTTGCTCAAACATCAATCACATAATCTCTATTATATAAGGCAACACATGGAGGACACCAAAAAAATAGAAAAAGGAAAAATAAAAATAAAATAAAGGATAACTAACTGTTTCATTTGAATGAAAAAAGGGGGGGGGGGAAGTAGGACATTTAAACTGAACGTCAATTTTTTGATAAAATAAAATGTAAAGACAGTTTTTCTTCCCAAATAATTTTATTTTCTACTTCATTTGTTATCACACGTTATCGCACGCATCGCGTGCATGTAAAACTAATACTAGCTATTCTAAGTAAGAAATTATACAATCAAATAAAAAACGAAGACATTTGAGCAAAAATCATTATATTTGTAACACTTGTTCAACAAAATATATACACTAAATCTTATTCTAGAAAATGACGAATTAGGAGGTCCTATATGAAGCCCTGCCCCGGCCCGCCCCTCTAATTACCCCCTTTATTTTTATTTTTTACCTTTATTAAAAATAAAAAGGAAATTCATCTACCAAACGTCCACAACACACCAAATTGTGGGAAATTTATTTCGAAAAAACGAACTCGCAATTGCGTAGTGGAGAAATTGGGAAATGGCGGGAGCTCCTTGGGTAGACTAGAGTAAAAAAGTTGAACATCACATATTCACAATTCCCTTGTAAAGCAAGTTCCAGTTTCTTCAAATTAAGCGGTCATATATTATCAGTTTTCCACGAAACAACAACAAACAGTTTTTTTAAGCTATGGAAGACGCTGCTGCAACTGCTACTGGTACTGCCGCAACTTCAGAAGCTTCAGTTCGCCGTTCGGTGAGTTTCAACACTTCCTCTTTCTCTCTCCTCTCTTTGTCTCTCTTCTATACTTCAAAATGATGTCGAAAATGGCGGATTTGTGTGCGCAGAAAAGAAATAGAGGTGCCAAATTGAATCCTGAACCTAGTGAACAACAAACCCCTACTGATCCTGATAGAGAAGAGTCTTACGACGATTTTGAGGATGTTCGCCCCAAAGTTAAGCGCAATCGTGTTGTTGAAGCTGCAACCGCTGTTAAATTTCACCAGATTAGCTTGATTGGTGAGTTAAATTCGATTTAGGGTTTCGATTTTCGATTATTATGATTTAATGTGGAAATATGAGTTAGAATTTTGCCATTTTGTGTGTAATTGCTGGAATTCGTGCCAAATTAGCGCCGAATTCAGGATCTCTTATCTGTAATGTGGTTCTCTTGCACTTGTAGTGTGGCTTGTTATCTGTTTTTCTTTTCTTCTTATTTTAGTATTGCGATCAGATAGGTTTTATGTGGGTCACTTTTATTGTGTGTGTGATTCGAATGGTTTTTCCTCCATGCCACATGAAATATTCTGCTTTTACGAGGAGCTGTTGAGCTGATATTGAAGAGCTTGGTGTGGGTGATGATATGATGAGAAACGTATGTGTATGTATGATGGTGTCACCAGAGTTGTGCATGTTTTCAATGTGAAGTGGAAAAATTGAAAGGAATATCTAAAGCAAGGATCAGGGAGTGTGCGGTTATGTTTACCTTACATTGAACTATATCTTGTATATCATGTGCTGGGATCACAGACATGACACATTAGCGTAGGTTTTGTTTTCAGGTGTTTTAAATAGAGGATGATTTCTTTAACAATGATAGCTAGAGTGCGATACTGCGATTGTAATTAGTTCAATAGTTGACCTCAACGAGCTCTTGCCAAAAGTATAGTTCTTTTGTGCATAATGTCTTGTGTTATAAACCATTTTGTTGACTAATAGCCAGTGCTCCAAAAGCAAAGGCCAGAGTCGGCTATTTCTTTTGATATCTGTATGCTTTGCTGACTTAATAGCGAGTCATGTTCGCAATATTTTTCCAGATTATGATGTTCTTCCAAATATGCAAAACAGAATAGAGGGTCATTTGATAAAATTATTAATGACCCCTCTATGTCCTTTTGCATATGTCATCTCTAATTAATGACCCTCTATGTCATCTTTAATTATGAAGTCGATGAGTTCTAATTATCAAATGAACAAATTATAACTCAAAGCTTTTCCGAATATGATGTTTTTTAACTTTATCTGTTTTCAGGCAATGTAGTACGAGAAAATATTAAATTATTGTCTCCTATTCCCAAACTCCTCGCATGCTAGGTTTGCCTCTAATCATTGTGGCCTCACTCCTTGGTTCCTCTATCTTCTTACCATTCACGTCACTCTTTCGCAACTGTTCTCTCTTTCTCCACACTTAGCCAATTGGTCAAATTCATCTTGACCTAGGTGTCTCCTTGGTGGCTGACTGCTGACAGTCATAAAATTGTATCATGAGGCAAGAATAGTTTGCTTGCCACCATAACACAGCCAGTGGCTGGATAATCTGAGGAATGACAAGGTTTTACTACTGATGATGATTTATAATCTATCCTATATTTCTTCCATCTCAATGTAGTTTCTAGTATCAGAAATACAAGATATAAGTATTTAAATTGACCACCTATACCTTTTGAATTCAAATTATCTAGTCTTAAAGCCTTAATTAGTTGACAATGCTCTTGTCAACACCATTTTGTACTTGCTTTTACCAAACACTTGATATCATCATGTTGGGTGGTCAAATTACTAACTGGTTCCACATGCAAAAGGTTGTTCATTTGATAGTTTGCCAAACAGGGCATAGAGGGTCAATCAAAGAATAAATCTGTCCTCTTGATGTAAAAACTCTGGTAAGTAATCAGGTTTAGACCTGTTGTAACTCTAGTGGCTTTTCCTTTTGTTAAAATAATAAGAGAGCAAAGCAAGGCATAGAGGGGTCAATCAAAGAATAGATCTGTCCTCTTGATGTAATGTAAACTCTGGTCAGTAATTAGATTTTGACCTGTTGTAACCCTAGTGGATTTTCCTTCTCTTAAAATAATAAGAGAGCAAACAGAGACGAATTTATCATAGGGATAAGGTATTCTTACATTCAAACAACAGAGGCAATCATAGCAATAAAGCCTTTTAGTAATGCTGACTACTGAGTATCTGATGAGAGTATATCTGCCTATCCAGTACCTGGGTAATTCATTGTCCTAGTTGCAATTGATTATAGGGCGTATATGTTTCTCAAAAGTATTGCTTATTCATTCAAGTTTCATTGTCCAAATCTCAATGGGGTGGAAAATTGGTGCTTGTAACATCCATGTGATTGTTCTGTTGTAGAAAGTAATATAGGTTAATGTAATGACTTAGCACACTTGTGAACATAATCAACATATAGAGCTACTGGATGTCTGGATCCCAGTTTGGCTTTGTTAGCTGCAGAAAGTTCCTCTCAACGATGCTTTTTCTTGTGTTCAATTATGATTTAATTATTCTGTGCAGAGGCCATCAGAGGGAGCAGAAAAAATATACCTCCAGTGGTCAAGGTTTGGGTTGAGCGCTATGAAAAGGATCCAAAATCAGCAATGCTCGACCTTTTGGCTATGTTGTTTGAGGTAATTGAATAAATTCCACTGGCATCAGGAAGATAGCAGTTGTACACTTTTTTGGCTTTTTTACGAACTTGCATGAGCTATATGAGTTGTATATTCAGAACGTGAATAACAATGGATGATACCTTATTAATCTGCTGTTGCACAGCTTAGCTCATTAAGATTGTATTCTGCAGTCATGTGGTGCAAAATATCGTATAGAAGGTGATCCTTTTGAGGAGACTGATGTTGACAACGTAGTGCTTGTTTTGGTCAATCTTGCGAGGAAGGTATTCTTTCTATTACTAACTGCTGTAGCTTATCAAGATCTAAGTAGATTACTTTTCAAAGCTTTCAGAAGTAGCAAATGTCTCGATAGGTACTTTTCATATTGTCCCATGCTATCCAAATATAATGCTTGTTTTATTCATGCAATTTTTAGGGTGAAGTTGAAGATTACCAGAGCTCGAAACGGAAGGACTTCAACAACTTAAAAGATAATCTTATTTACCTTTGGGACAACTTTGTCATTGAATGTCAGAATGGACCATTATTTGATGGGGTTTTGCTTGAGAAGTGCACAGACTATGTGATTGCTCTATCATGGTCAGTTTTGAAGTCTGATGTGAGTTCTTGACAAAATTTTGCCACTTTATCTTGGCTAACTTGCTAGGCTTTTGTTTATAGTACCCCGCCACGGATCTATCGGCAAGTGGCTTCTCTGATTGGCCTTCAGCTTGTCACATCATTTATCACTATAGCGAAAATGCTTGGATCACAGCGTGAAACTACTCAGAGGCAGTTAAATGCAGAAAATAAGAAAAGAGCAGAGGGTCCTCGAGCAGAGTCTCTTAATAAGAGATTGATGACTACTCATGAAAAGATAACTACAATAGAAGAGATGATGGACAAGATATTTAAAGGGTAGGGTTCTCGAATAGTTTCTCTAGTTGTCCCCCCTCCTCCCCTTCACAGTGTTGGTGCACAAGCACATCACCAAATTAACTTGAATAGCCAATGTCATATTCATACTTTGTTTTGGGATAAAAATGGCAAGAAAGTCGTTTGTTTTAATATATCGTCCCTAGGATATTATTATAGTTTGGTTGAATTCATGCTCTTTTGATGATCCAAATTTGAATCACTATGTGTCTTTTCTATAACATACCAGCAATTATTTTGTCATTTTCTTGTGTCATCATGTGATCAAGATCGTGACCCAAGTGTGTATCTAAATTCTCTCTATTGATATCCTTAATTGCCGGGCTTGGATATCTTCAGGGCCTAGTGGTCCTTATGAAAGTGGACAAATACCTACTTATCGGCAAAATGACCAAAAGCCAACGGATTAGCTTTGCACTTTGGCCGAAACGTCTACTTTTTATCCAAATGAACAACCATTTATTAGACATGAGACCCACCTTCGAAACAAAGTTTTCCTTTCATTTTTCTCGTGTACATAAAAGCTAGGGTCTTACCTTTCTCATTCATGATTGAGTAAGATGCTGGATAATTTCTTTTCGGTTCTTTGACCAAATCCATTAGCTAAGATATAAAAGTCAATAAATTTTGGCCAAAAGTCA
This sequence comes from Beta vulgaris subsp. vulgaris, assembly GCF_026745355.1. Lineage (NCBI taxonomy): Eukaryota > Viridiplantae > Streptophyta > Magnoliopsida > Caryophyllales > Amaranthaceae > Beta > Beta vulgaris. The sequence goes on along the minus strand of NC_079202.1, from coordinate 36,599,665 downwards.
TTTACCAAACAAAGCCTATCCAGCCACTACCTTAGACCCCCTTTCTCCCCACCTCTTAACTCTCCGCATCATCATCACCATCTCCTTTTTTATCCTAAAACCCCCTTCGTTCTCTCTCTTTCCCCAGTTCGCCATCATTACTGCCATCATCCTTATCCCCTTTTCTCTTTCTCCTTAATTAGTGTCGTTCTATCCCAACCCAAGCACCAACTCATCCTTCCATGTAACTCCGTTAAGGCCTCACCACCTACCACAATAACCAATGTTGTAGTACTTGCCAAAGCAATGCATCTCCACTCTCCAAATTAAAACCATTGGCAGCACGTCAAAACCAACACCTACACTAGAATACCAGTACTTGTGCGAAGCCGAAACCTAAGTCCAAGCTACTAATCTTATCAAAATAAAAAAAAACCAAGCCGCCAACTAAATTATTGTGATGAAGAAAAGGCAAAAAAGGCACACTGGCAAAGAAGGTCAAGGCGCGCACTAAGTAGTCAGGTTGAAGGAGAGAGATGCTTAAAAGTCCTCATGGGGAAGTTGTTGGGATTAGAAGGGGTAGGGGTGGTATTAAAGAGAATGTTGTTTGGTTTGTTGTAGACACAAAACCCAAAGGGGGGTGGTGAGGAGGAGCTTGTGTTGGGGTTTGTTGGGAGAAGAGAAAAGAGTGCAGTGGGAGGAGGAAAGAGAGGGAAGAAGGAGGAGGAAGAAGTGGTTGGCGGTGATTGCTATGATAAAGGGAGAGAGGCGTGGTGATGCCGTGATGGTGGTCGGAATTTTGTTTTGTGAGAGAGGGAGAAAGAGTTAGATGCTGGCTATGCCACATGGCCGAGATAGTGGAGAGGGCGATATTTTTCCACATTCATTATATAGTTTTTTGATTCATAACTTTATTGGCGGGAAAACCAGCACCACAAGTCTCTGCCTATTTTTTGAAGATACCCCTTATAGGTGGGATTATTTTCATTTGATGAAAAGGTCAAAGTATTATATGAAGACCACCCAAAGTTGGAACTATCTATATTAGATCGGTTTTGATAATGGTAATTGCTCGATAGGAAAGTTTGACTGAATTTTGGTGTTGAAACTAGGAAGTATAGGATAACATTAGTTTGAAAACAGAAAATTCTTTTTAAACACAACACTTTTTTAGGATGGAGGAGCATATGGTAAGTTTTGCTCAACTGGTGTGGTGCATAAGGGGAGCACCCACCCTTGATTGCTTCAATGTGAGTGGCTTTTGTCTAGTTGATTGCTCTTGGAAGTCTTAATCTCATACTCTCTGCCTATGTTTGATCTCATCTGCCTGGACCTATGCTCTCTGTTTTTCCTTGGTCAGGTATATTCAATACAGTATATTTGAACTTGAATACTCTCAGATCAAGCTTTCATGCTTGGCTAGGCCATGGAAAGAGCTTGAATGCAAGTGTGGAGGATTAATAAATTAGATAATTGCTGGCAGTTTTTTTTTTCTTCAGGGTAATAAATGGTAATTATATTGAAGGGATGGTGTTTGTATTAGCAATTTTTTTGTATGCTAACCTGTGTAGCTCCAAGGGTTTGTTCACTTCTGGAGATTCATCTTGTGATGTTCAAAAATAGAAAGGGCTAGCGGGTCAGACAAATGTTGTACTGATTGAAGTTTCAAATTCGAGAAGAGTGGATGACATTACTAGTTCTGAGTGTTTGGTGCATCCATCTAAGAATAATAGATTGCTTTTATCTCTGATATGATTTTATTGACAAACTGACTTTTCTTTGTAGGCTATTTATGCATCGTTATCGAGACATTGATTCCAATATCCGAGTGTCCTGCATACAGTCGTTAGGTGTCTGGATCTTGTCGTACCCATCACTGTTTCTGCAGGATAGGTATCTTAAGTATCTTGGATGGACATTGAATGACAAGGTACATTCTTGTACTTCTAAAAAAAATTCGGGGCTGGCGGAGGGACAATTTAAGTTGAATGCTCTTTTTCTGTTTGATCTCAAGGCCTCATTGAATTCTTGTTCTCTTTTTGCTTTTCTCTGACTTTGATATATGAAGAGTGCTGGTGTGAGAAAAGCTTCTGTCGCTGCATTGCAAAGCCTGTACGAAGTGGATGATAATGTCCCGTCCCTTGATCTCTTCACACAAAGATTTTCCAACAGGATGATTGAACTTGCTGATGATATTGATGTCTCTGTGGCTGTGTGTGCCATAGGACTTTTAAAGCAATTGCTAAGGTGTATAATTCATTCCCTTAGAATTATGTACTTTTTTTGTCTTTCAATTGCTTGTGCTGATGATTGTTTTGTACGACATTTAGGCATCAGCTATTACTGGATGATCACTTAGGCCCTTTGTATGATCTACTTGTTGTCGAGCCCCCAGAAATTAGGCGCGCCATAGGGGAGCTGGTCTATGATCACCTGATTGCACAGAAATTTAATAGTTCACAGTCGCACCCAAAAGGTTTTTTATTGCTCATCTTAATGTTTGTTTTCTGTGCTGAGAGATTTCTTGTTTATTCTCGTCATGATATCTTTTATGCAGACAGCGAGTCTTCTTTGGTTACTCTTAGTAGAATGTTACAAATACTGAGAGAATTCTCAAGTGATCCTATTCTAATAACTTATGTCATTGATGATGTATGGGAGTACATGACGGCAATGAAAGTGAGTGCTGCATATGTTTATTGCTGATTTGTGCTTTTCAAAGTTGTAGCTGCTTGCCACTTATATTGAATTTGCTATGTTGAATAAGAAAAAGGCCAACCCAACATAACTGTTTTCCGTTTCTCTCTGATATCCCTTTTATAGGATTGGAAATGCATAATTTCTGCTCTCCTTGATGAAAATCCGTCAATTGAGCTAACTGAAATTGATGCAACTAATTTGATCCGGCTCCTTTGTGCATCTGTCAAGAAGGCTGTTGGGGAGAGGATCGTACCTGCTACCGATAATAGGAAACAATACTATACAAAAGCTCAAAAGGTAGACCATAGTTTTAGTGAGCTTTTACTTCGTCTTATCTTTGCGGGTGAGAGAGACGAGTAGGCTTACAGAACCAATGTTACCTAAAAAAACTAGCTCTCTCTTTATATTCTTCTGTCACCAGTTAATCTTTTATGTTTGTAATAGGAAGCTTTTGAAACAAACAAGCGGGAAGTAACTGTAGTGATGATGAAAAACTTCCCCCAGCTTCTGCGGAAATATGTTGTGGACAAGGCAAAAGCTCCATCCTTGGTTCAAATTGTCCTGCATATGAATCTTGAGCTTTACTCTCTGAAGAGACAGGAACAGGTTAGTGAAGAGGCTCCCTGTTTTCTAGACATGCTACTTGCAGGAGATATTATTTCTTGATTAGACATCTGTACTTTCCTTGTGCTCTAGAATTTCAAGACTGTACTGCAGCTTATGAAGGAGGCGTTTTTCAAACATGGAGATAAGGACACACTTAGATCTTGTATTAAGGCCATGAACTTCTGTTCTGAGGAGAGTAAGGGAGAGCTGCAAGAATTTGCAAACAATAAACTGAAGGAACTCGAGGATGAGCTTATGGCAAAGCTTAAGACAGCTATGAAAGAAGTGGAGGTATTCTCATTGAACATATTAAATTTATTGTATTTGGATACAGAAACTGCAGTCTGACATTTTTCTCTCTCCCCCCCCCCCACCCCGGACAAACAGGATGGTGATGATGAGTACCCTCTTCTGGTGAACTTAAAAAGGCTCTATGAGCTTCAGTTGTCAAGATCTGTACCTATCGATGACTTGTATAATGAGTTTGCCTCCATGCTTGAGAATTTCAGAAATGTAGATGAGGAGGTATGTAGCAAAGCTCAAATAAGCATTTCTAGTAAAGTCCTTTACAGCTTGTCTTTCGGATTGTATTATAATTCCATTATCTTTAACAGGTGAACTGTTTTTTGGTGCTTAACATGTTTCTTCACGTAAATTGGTGTCTCTACTCTGTTGTGAGCTCTGAATCTGTAAATGAGGCTTCTGTTTCTTCTCTACTCTCGAAACGTACTACTTTATTCAAGCAACTAGAGTATTTTCTTCTGCCGTCTCAAGCTGGAGGAGAGACGAAACTAGGGTTTCAACTTGCTTGCAGAGTAAGATTATGCTTGCCCTTTCAGTTGCTGCTTCTTAGTGATTATGTTTCTAGAATTTCAGTTTAGCATGCAGATTATAGATTGTTTCAACTATTGTCTCACTGGATGACATTTTGCACTAGGTCTGTACAATATTTGCTGAGCTCTGGTGCTTATTTAGAAAATCTAGATTCTCTTCTACGCCACTGGATGTTCTGGGATATCGCCCACAACAGTCTACTCTGGAAAAGTTTTGGAAACTCTGTGAACAGCAGCTCGATGTATCAAGTAAGTCTTTCTCTGACAACTACATAATCACCACTATCATTGGTTTCATGAATGATTGATTGGTTCTTAAGAAAAAAAATTAGAAATACAACCTGAGCTCTTTTTCTACATTAGATGTACTCTCTATTTGATAATTTCCTTCCCTTAGAGAATATCTCGGTCACAGAGGCCAGAGTTTGACCACAAAAATTTTCACTAATATGTAAGAAAGAAGAATTATTGTGGGATCTTGTTAAATTTGCTTTGTCAATATATCAAATTTCAATTTTTTAAGTAATTAATGAGACATTAGAGCTCGTGAAAAAGAAAAGGGTAGATAATTTTGGGACGGAAGAGTACACACACACGTCTGTGTGTGTGCACGCATGCTGGTGCGTGCGCTCGCGCGCGCGCGCGTGTGTGTGAAATATGTACTCCTTGCATGGGGGGGAGGGAAGGTTGATTGAGAACCCATCTTATGGTAACTTTATTTCAAAGCTGAAATGTATTCACACGATATAGCACTACTTCTCACACTCCATGACAACTTGGAATTACTATAAGTCCAAACTTATGGCTAAGATATAGTGAAGTTCCATAGGTGGAAGAACAGAAAATAAGTATAAAGTGTTCCAGTTTGGACCATATGACATAATAATCATTTGTCAGCTTCAAGCCTCCAATAGATGAATATATTTGATTTATAAGTTGAAAATTTGCAGCTGACGAGGCGTATCCAATCTTTTAATATGTACAATCCATGGCCGGTACATGGGCTGTGCAAACAGACCCATTGCACAGGGCCCCCAAGTCAATAGGGCCCCCAAATCAATTTATAATTATGTTGTTGTGATAGAATAGCAAAGGTTTATGTTGTAGCACATTGGTACTACCTTATAATGATTCCTTGTCTTTGTATTTAGTCAAGGGTTCAAATCCTACAAGGTAGCTTTTGAGCCCCTTTTTTTTCCTCTTTTATTTATATACAATCAAACTAATAAAAGCAAGTATGCTTTTCTCAAAAAAAAAAAAAAAAAAAAAAAATCAAGTATCATTTTCGTGGAAAATTACCAACTCTAGAAATTTATCTTTTTTTTTACCAAATTAACTCTTAATGTTTTTCATTTTTTACATTCAAGTTTTAAATAATGACAAAATTTCTCGTTCTTAGTAGTATTAGTTTATTCTCAACTATGAATTTTTTCGTTTGAAATAACAAATATGACATTATATGCCTCGTATGTATTTTCACATATGTCGTAGTTATATATTCTAAAAATTTTGGGGCCTAAATTTAAAATTAACACAGGGCCCCTGAATTGTTTAAGACGGACTACAATCACGTCTGTGTCCCCAATAGTGTTTCATATTCTGTTAAATCTTGCATTAATATTTATGTTGTTGACAGTAGACGCAATTTTCGCTAGCAGGCTTTTGGGTAGTGTCACCAACCTAGTCTTAGACCACCAATACTATAACGTAAATTATGGAGTATATATCTCATTTTCTGACGGGATTAGATATTTAGATGTATGCAGCCCTTCGCTTGTCAACACAGAGGCTGTTTCTGTTAAAGTCACCATGATTATCTGTCCACCCGTTGCATAAATCTTGAATATTTTTGTGGAAAAATGCTCTGAAAGTATGTGCCGAATTATGGTTAAGGGTCAAAACATCATGTTTGAGTATTTCTCCAAGCTTATTGTCCAAATAAAAGAAAAGAAAAACATCATGTTCCTTTCTGGTGAGATGATAAGCTTTTCTAAATTATTACTGCCTCTAACTAAACTTATGAGTGACTTTTTATTTCTCCATTTATCCATTTGTAGCAAACTTGGAAGAGTTTTTAATCGACAATTTTTTAACTTCGGATGAGGATGTACTAGACTTAGTTATCAGTCTTCAGTTAAAAAATGAAATAGATGTGTCCTCCACTTTCTATTTGTTTTGAAGTAGTAGGGAGACTACCTGACTTTCAGATCAAATGTATGCTTTAAAGAGTCTCTCATCATTTGTAGGGGAAACCTAAGCGCCTCATTGCATTTCTATTTGTGAATCTGACCCCCAATACACCCAACAGCCAACACTATGTAGGGACCTTGATAGAGCATCAGGGTGATAAGAATGACATGGTGATGTGAGTTTATGAACTTGGTTGCAAATATTAAATTATGAGAATCAATAATCTTATATCCTCATCTGATATTCCTTGCAGATGAGACTGAAGATGAAGATGTTAACAGAGAGTATGTAGAAGAGACAACTCGAGATGCTGTT